>NC_086104.1:93095754-93110754 GCF_963921235.1 Mobula hypostoma | reverse complement strand
TTTTCTAGTCACCCACTAGTTAAAAAAGTCTCAGACTGTCACTTTTTAAATCGTAGAGATATGGTGAAATTAACAAGACTTAGGTTGGGGCATTGTGAGCTAAACTAATATTTAAAGACAATAGGAAAACATCCTACTGGATTATGTGACAGTGGTAGTCCAGAGACAGTTCAGCACGTTTTGCTGAGTTGTAATCGATATAAAATTGAAAGAAGCATGTTGTTCAAGAGGCTGTCTGACTTAAATTTATTTTGTTTTTCTATTAAATCGTTGTTTGGCCACCAAGAGAATCAACATCTGATTGAAGAGTTTATTATTCAGTTTATACGTGCGACTAGTTTATATTCGAGAATTTGAGTTCCTTGAAATTATATAATTAATTATACATCCTGCGGAGGGCCTAGATGTGTCTAACCGGCCGGAAATAGAAGAAGAAGAAGGGCCAACTGCTGGTTAGTCAGTATCCTGGCAAAAACTACACCACGGAGGCAGAGGAACTCTCCAAGCAACTCTGCGAAAAGGTTATTAAAAAGCACAAGTCAGGAGATGGATACAAGAAAATGTCCAAGTCACTGAACATCCCTTGGAGTACAGTCAAGTCAATCATCAAGAAATGGAAAGAATATGGCGCAGCTGTAAATCTGCCCAGAGCAGGCTGTCCTCAAAAACTGAGTGATCATGCAAGAAGGGGACTAGTGAGGGAGGGCACCAAGAGACCTGTGACAACTCTGGAGGAGTTACAAGCTGTGCCATATTCTTCAGTGGCTGAGATGGGAGAGGCTGGCATACAACTGGTGCTTCACCAGTCGCAGCTTTATGGAAGAGTGGTAAAGAGGAAGACACTGTTGGAAAAAAAACTCACATGAAATCTTGGCTAGAGTTTGTCAGAATGCCTGTGGGAGACTCTGAAGAAGGTTCTATGGTTTGATGAA
The DNA here is from genome assembly GCF_963921235.1 of Mobula hypostoma. Classification (NCBI taxonomy): domain Eukaryota; kingdom Metazoa; phylum Chordata; class Chondrichthyes; order Myliobatiformes; family Myliobatidae; genus Mobula; species Mobula hypostoma. The sequence goes on along the minus strand of NC_086104.1, from coordinate 93,109,822 downwards.
ACCAATATTGAGCTTTTTGGCCATCAGACTAAATGCTATGTTTGGCGCAAGCCAAACACCGCACATCATCAAAAACACACCATCCCTGCTATGAAGCATAGTGGTGGCTGCACCATGCTGTGGGGATGCTTCACTGCAGTAGGGTCTGGAAGGCTTGTGAAGGTAGAGAGTAAAGTTAATGCAGCAAAATACAGGGAAATCTTGGAGAAAAACCTGATGCAGTCTGCAAGAGAACTGTGACTTGGGAGAAGATTCGTTTTCCAGCAAGACAATGACCCTAAGCATAAAGCCAAAGCTACACAGGAATGGCTTAAATATAAGAAGGTTAATGTCCTGGACTGACCAAGTCAGAGTCCAGACCTCAATCCAATTGAAAATTTGTGGCTGGACTTGAAAAGTGATGTTCACTCATGATTCCCATACAATCTGACAGAGCTTGAACAGTTTTGTAAAGAAGAATGGGAGAAAAATTGCAGTGTCCAGATGTGCAAAGCTGATAGAGACCTATCCACACAGACTCAAGGCTGTAATTCCTGCCAAAGGTGCATCTGCTAAACACTAACTTGAATACTCATGAAATCAATTATTTTGTGTTTTATACTTGTAATTAATTTAGATCACTTTACAGAAATCTGTTTTCACTCTGACACAGAAGAGTCTTTTTCTGTTGATCAGAGTCAAAAAACGCCAAATTAAATCCACTGTGATTCAATGTTGTAAAACAATAAAACATGAAAACTTCTGTGGGGTGGGGGGTAGTGAATACTTTTGAATGGCACTGTATGGTCCTGAAACTTGAATAAGAAAGAAGGGGAAGGGGTAAAAGTGTGCTTGTTATTTTTTTGTCTGTTCCAGTTCTGATAAAGGGCCTCAGTCAGAACGTTGACTGTTTATTCCCCTCTATAGGTGCTGCCTGACCGGTTTAAGATGTTTTCAGATTAAGATAGCACTGGTGAGGCAGAGCGATGGCTTGCCAGTAGCAAACAAAACAAAAACAACTACTGAGGGATGCATCGCTGCAATCAATTGCTGGTAAATTCCCTTTTGGAGTTGAGCTTTTGAACTGCCGGCATGACCCAGCACTTTTTACGATGTGAGCTCAAGTTCAGAAGGTGCAGGGCAGTTGCAGTACGGCGTGTACAAGCTGAATCAAAGCGGTGAGACCTGGGTCCAGGAGTTGGGGAACGAGACAATGTGTGGTTATTGCTGGACCGGACTTCAATGTGTCAGGACTGAGGCGAGGCAGGGTTGAGGTGGTGCAGCCTGGGTCCAAGCCCAAGAGCGAGGGAAGACCTGAGGTTTGATCGATTTTATGTATGACAAATTGGAAAGATGAGGTATGGGCTGAACTGAGGCGGCAGGGCCTAGGCCCGAGAGCGTATTGAAGCACTGGGCCTAGGCCCGAGAGCGTATTGAAGCACTGGGCCCAGGTCCGAGAGCGTATTGAAGCACTGGGCCGAGGCCCGAGAGCGTATTGAAGCACTGGGCCTAGGCCCGAGAGCGTATTGAAGCACTGGGCCCAGGTCCGAGAGTGAGGAACAATCTGGGGTTTGGATGATTAGGGATGTTCCAGTTCAGCTCGCTACTCCGAAGTTTACTCCTCTCTGTGCTAAACTGAGGCTGTGGCCTGCAATGGGCTCCTGAATCGGCTGCAGCGATGACCGGCTTCCTGCCAGTGGACTCAGTTTCGTGAGCTTCACTTCTGAATGTTATTTGCTTACTTTCATTTTTTGCACGATGTGTTTCTTTTTCTGCACGTTGGCCATTTGACCATCTTCTTTCTAATGGGTTCTATTGGGTTTCTTTGCTTTTTTGTCTGCCTGTAAGGAGATAAATCTCATGGTTATTTACAGTTTACATACTTTAATAATAAATGTACTTTGAATTTTGAGTTCTTCCAGCATTTTGTGTGTTAATCTAGATTTCCAGCAGCTGCAGAATCTCTTGTGGGCAACAGGTGAAGCCCAGGCAGGGGAATTGGAGGGGGGGGGCATGGGGAGGTGATGAAGTGAGAAGCTGGGAGGTGATGGATAAGAAAAATAAAGGGCTGAAGAATGAGGAATCTGATAGGAGAGGAGAGTGGACCATGGGAGAGAGGGAAGGAGAAAGAGCACCAGAGGGAGGTGATAGGCAGGTGAGGAGAAGAGAATAGAACTTTGTTGTTATTGCTCAATACAATGAGATTGGGGTGCTACTCCAGTCTGTGCAGAACAGATACTTACAATGCATGCGGCACAGCTTAATTAAAAGAAAAGTTCCCGTATTTACATGCAGCAAGTGACTTTGATAGTCCATAACTCCCAAAGGCCTTTGGCAAGCCGGGGTGTAGCATTATTCAGCTGCACAACAGCTGTCGGGAAGAAGCTGTTTTTCCATCTCGCTGTCTCAGCTGAGATGTTTCTGTATCTCTGACCTGATGGCAGGAGAAGAGAAGGGGTGAGAGAGGAACCAGAGTGGAAAATGAAAGAAGGGGGAGCAGGGGAGATTACCAGGAGTCCTGCACTCCTGAAAAAGTGGTGTTGAAAGTTGGGGCTGTCTCTCAGCCTGGCAAGCAACCTGGAGAGGAGACTACAGCTATTCACGCTCTCGTGTTTGTCATCTTTCTAATTCAGATTCAGGTTAGTTTACTGTCATATACCCCAGCCTGGAATGGAATTCCTTGGCTGCATGAGATCTTAAGGAAGAGTATTTATCTGTACAATAAGTAAAACAATAAATGCAATGAGTGAAAATCATGGAAAGGAGCAAAGATTGCCGTGCAGTCTGAGGCAGTGCAAAAGGAAATGCTGAGGTCACAATAATGGGATAACTGAGGGAGGTGGCATTAAGCGACTCAGAACATGGCAGCAGCACAGGGAAGGGGGGGTTCAAAAGAGGTGACTGGTTCAGATGCCTGACAGCAGTGGGGAAGGAGCTATCCTTGTACAGGCTTTCAAGCTCCTGTATCATCTCTCCAAAGTTAGGGAAGAGAGAAGGGAATGGCCAGGGTGTCAGGCATCCATCCTGGAGATGGAAGTTGCATACCTGAATGTCATACACTCAGTGGCCACTTTATTAGGTACACCTGCTCGTTAGTGCAATTATCTAATCAACCAATCATGTGGCAGCAACTCAATGCATAAAAGCATGCCGACAAGGTCAAGAGGTTCAGTTGTTGTTCAGACCAAATATCAAAATGGAGAAGACTTTGACTTTGACAGTGGAATGATTGTGGGTGCCAGACGGGGCAGTATGAGTATTTCAGAAGCTGCTGATTGCCTGGGATTTTCATTCACAACAGACTCTAGACTTTACAGAGAATGGTGCTAAAAACAAAAAAGATCCAGCGTGTGGCAGTTCTGTGGGTCAAAAAGCTTTGTTAATGAGAGAGGTCGGAGGAGAATGGCCAGACTGGTTCAAGCTGACAGGAAGGTGACAGTAACTCAGATAACGATGCATTACAACAGTGTTGCGCAGAAGAGCATCTCTGAATGCACGACACATTGAAACTTGAAGTGGATGGGCTACAACAGCTGAAGACCACAAACATACGCTCAGTGGCCACTTTATTAGGTAAAGTTTCACGTTGTTTGCGGCAGCACAGTGGTGTAGCGGGCACAACCGCTACCTCGCCACTCCAGAGACCGGGGTTCGATCCTGACTCCGGGTGCTATGGAGTTGTATGTTCTCCCCGTGACCACAGGGCTTTCTCCCCAGAGGCTCCGGTTTCCTCCTGTGCGGGTTAATTAGCCAGTGTATATTGCCCCCGGTGTGTAGGTGAGAGGTAGGATCTGGGGGGGGGGGTTCAGGGGGCAGCTGGCTGGAGAATAAAGTGGCACAAGTATAGGATTAGTGTAGGTGCTCAGTATGGACTCAGCCTATTTCCTGAGCTGCATACTGTAATTGTCATAAATTCTACAGCCAAAGCCAGTTCTTGTTTATAATCTGTCAGGCACTGAATAGTAATCCTCTGTTGACCTATATTCATTGTTTGCTTCTGAAAATGCCATTGCCACATGTTACTCTGTATGCATTAATAACTTTCCCCCAGTTGTCCGTCTCCTCTGCTGACATCAATGGCTCGGCCCACTGTTCCGTTGTGAGTCCCACCAGCTGCAGAGCCCCTGTTCCTGTCAAGCTCGTCTGATGCCAGCTGACTCCGGTTTTCCACGTCGCCACCATCACCGGCACAATTATCAGTCGGCCTTTTTCTCTTGGACTCTGGGCCACAAAATCTCAACTGCCGTCGCGTGCCATTCTGGTCACCTGCCTACAGGATGGAGAGCAGTAAGAATAAAAGAGCACAGAGGGGATTTATTGCCAGGATTTGAGGACCTGAGGTATAGGAAAGGTTGATAGGTTCGGACTTTATTCGCGGGAGTATAAGAGAATGAGGGGAGGGGATATACAAAATTAAAATGTGTACAGGTAGGGTAAATACAATCAGGCTTTTTCCACAGTGGCTGGGTGAGACCAGAACTAGAGGTCTTAGGTTAAAGGTGAAAGATGAAATATTTAAGGGAACTCTCCACTCAGGGTGGGAGCAAGCTGTCAACAGAAGTGGTGAATGTGGGTTCAATTTCAATCGGAAAGATTTAATATCGTCGAATGTGCTGTGAAATTTGTTGTAATATGTTGCGGAAACAGTGCAAAGCATAATAAAACATAAATTACAACATGAAATCTACACAGACAAGAGAAAACCTGCAGATGCTGGAAATCCGAGCAACACACACAAAATGCTGGAGGAACTCAGCAGGCCAGGCAGCGTCTCTTGAAAAGAGTGCACTCGACATTTTGGGCCGAGACCCTTCAGCAGGACTGGAGAAAAAAAGATGAGGAGTCAGAGTTAAAAGGTGAGGGGAGGGGAGAGAGCCAACAGGTGATAGGTGAAACGGGGAGTGGGAGGGCTGAAGTAAAGAGCCGGGACATTCTTTGGTTAAAGAGATAGAGGGCTGGAGAAGGGGGAGTCTGATAGGAGAGGACAGAAGGTCAAGGAGGAAAGAACAGGAGGAAAGGGCACCAGAGGGAGGTGATGGGCAGGGAAGGAGATAAGATGAGAGAGGGAGAAGGGGATGAAAGAGGGAGGGGGACATTACTGGAAGTTCGAGAAATTGATGTTCATGCCATCAAGTTGGAGGCTACTCAAATGGAATGTAAGGTGTTGTTCCTACAACCTGAGTGTGGCCTCATTGCGACAGTAGAGGAGGCCATATATGGACATATCGGAATGGGAATGGGAAGTGGAATTAAAATGGGTGGCTGCTGGGAGTTCCTGATTATTCTAGTGGATGGAGTGTAGGTGCTCGGCGAAGTGGTCTCCCATTCTACATTGGGTCTCACCGATATACAGGAGGCCACACCGGACTGACAGGTGAAGTGTTGCCTCACCTGGAAGGACTGTTTGGGGCCAGGAATGGTGGTGAGGGAGGAGGTGTAGGGGCAGGTGTGACACTTGTTCCGCTTGCAAGGATAAGCGCCGGGAAGGAGATCAGTGAGGAAGGACAAATCCTCCTACCACCCTACCCTGGGATAGGGTTCCTCCAGTCTTCACCTACTACCCCAGCAGCCTCCACGTCCAGCACATAATTCTCTGAAACTTCTGCCATCTCCAATGGGATCCCACCACCGAGCACATTTTTCCATGCCCCCCTACTTGCTGCTTTCCACAGGGATCGCTCCCTATGCAACTCCCTTGTCCACTTGTCTCTCCCCACTGTATATACACATGGGAGAGGTGTGGAGGGTTGTGGTCCTGACGCAGGTTAATGGGACCATGCAGAATTACAGTTCGGCATGGACTAGATAGGCCAAGGGGTCTGTTTCTGAGTTGCTTGCAGAGAAACAGGACTGACATGACCAAGGTAGCAGGAAAATGTTGCAGCCTCTTTTGGCAAAGGAATGCTGAAATTTTGAAAAATATCCCAAATTCGAAACTACAAATATCTCTCCCGTCTGCAGCTCGTTGTGGTTGGAAGATCCCACTGTTTACAGTGGCTGATATAAATGTAATTTTTATATTTAGATTATTTTTGCTTTTTTGTTATTAGTTCTTTTCCATTTTGCCTTTTTCGTTAAGTATCAGTAATTTGACCGGGAAATGTATCGATCGATTGAGCAACTAGACTTTGGAATTCTTGACTGTCTTAGCTCAGTTGCACACAGTGCAGTTTACTTAACCTACTGTCCGGTCAGAAGCTCGATGTGTTGTGTCGAGTGAATCAGCCCCTGACACTCCAAGGCCATTCGGCAGTGTATAGAACACAGAGCATAAAGCATAGCAGATTACAGCACAGTACAGGCGCTTCAGTTCACGGTGTTGGGCCAGCAGTTTAACGTACTCTAAGATCAATCCAACCCTTCCCTCCTCCACAGCCCTCCATTTTTCTATCATCCACATGCCTGTCCAAAAGCCTCTTAAATGCCCCTAATATTTCTGCCTCTGTCACCACCCCGGCCACATGTTCTACGCACCCACCAGCCTGTGTGTAAAATAGGCACCTCTAACATCCACCCTGTACTTTACTCCAAACACCTTAAAGTTATGCCCCCTCAAATCAGGATTTCCATTCTGGGAAAGATCTCTGGCTGTTCACTCTATCGATGCCTCTTATTGTCTGGTACACCTCCATCAAGTCACCTCTCATTCTCCTTCTCTCCAGTGAGAAAAGCCCTGGCTCGCTCAACCTGTCCTCATTAGACATGCCCTCTAATCCAGGCGGCATCCTGGCAACTCTCCTCTGTGCTCTCTCTAAAGCTTCTGGGTCATAACTGAGCACAGTATTCCAAGTGTGGTCGAACCAGAGTTTTATAAAGCCACAACATTACCTCACGGCTCCTGAACTCAGTCCCCCGACTAATGAAGGCCAGCACACCATGCACCTTTTTAATAACCCTATCAACCTGTGCAGCAAATTTGAGAGGTCTATGGACATGGACCCCAAGATTCCACCCCCACCCCCCCCTTTCCTCCACACTGCTAAGAATCCGGCAGTTAACTCTGCACTGCGTCTGCAATGGAAAACTCTCCAATTTGCCTGGACAGCTGCAACTCCAACAGCTCTCAGAAGACTTGACACCATCCGGGAAACAGAGGCTCTTTGAACAGAATTCCCTCCGTCACCAGTGCGCTGTGGCTGCAGTTTCAGTATCTACGAAACGTACCCCAGTTACTCACCCAGGCAATGTTGACGGCACTAAGAGCCCATGAGCTCTTCCACAAAGAGGGACAAGGGCAGCAGGCACATGGGAACACCAGCACCCCGAGGTTCCCCTCCAAGTCATCGGTGCTCCTTCATCATTGCTGGGACTGAATCCAGAAACTCTCTCTCCAAAAACTCTGAGGGAGTTTCAGACTCAATTTCGATCCATTTATTTATCACATGTTTATCTCATGTTCTCTTAGTTATTTATATTTGCATTTGCGCAGGTTGTTGTCTTCTGCTCTCTGGTTGATTTCTCAATGATCCTGTTATAGTTACTATTCTATAGAGTTGCTGAGTCTGCCCGCAGGAAAGTGAATCTCAGGGTGGTATATGGTGACACATATATAATAAAATTTACTTTGAACTTTGAAGCATTCAGCGAAACGCATCATTTGCGACAACAGCCGAGACAACCTCAGGCTGTGCTGGGGGCAGCCCACGAGTGGCGCCAATTAGGCAGGACAGCACAGAACGCAGCAAAACAAGCCCCTTTCTTCCCCCTCACGCACCCACGCACACACGGACAGTCCTCCAACTCAAGAATGGGCCGCTGGGCCTCCAGGCTTTGGCCATCGGGCATCTCAAAGTTAAAGAATACATAGAAAAAATGGGTTATTCATAGGTAATTTTCTGATGCAAATTTTTAAATTACCATGATAATCTCTTTTTTGGGTGATGTTTAAGTTATTCACCTCCATCATTCATTATTTTTGTTACACTTTCGTTTTCCCACTGCTAGTTTAAAGGGTGTCTGGGGGAGATGTGCGAGAGATACTCAGATCCACTCTTTCTGAAGATCTCATTCTTTCTGTGGGATGTTCCCCTGCCAGCTCTGAAGCTGGTACGCTGTCGGACTCAGTGATGGGAGGATCACGGAGGTAAAATCTAATGAAATGGCACCAGATTGTGACATCTCACCCCCACTATACAATCGGATCATTTCACCGGAGTGCATTGAGGGAGTACAAAGGAAAGCGATAACAGGGTGCAGACTGAAGTGTTACCACCAAGAGAAAACACAGTGCAGGCAGACAATAAGCTGCAAGGCCATAGTGAAGTAGATCGAGGTCAAGGCTCCATTTTATCATAGCAGTCTTATAACAGCAGTGTAGAAGTTGTCCTTGAACCTGGTGGTACACATTTTCAGGCCTTCTGCCCGGTAGTCGGGCATCAGTTTCAGGAGGTTAAAATGCTGCTGTAGGGAATGAATTGTCTCACCTTTGCACTCTGATTGGGGAGGGAGGAGGGGAAGCATGTTAGCATAATAGTTAGTACAGGGTCAGTGACCCGGGTCCAATTCCCGCCACCGTCTGTAAGGAGTTTCTACGTTATCCCTGTGATTATGTGGGTTTTCCCCAGGTGCTCCGATTTCCTCCGACAGTCCAAAACGTACGGGTTAGTATATTTATTGGCCACATGGATGTAATTAGTACAGCAGGGCCGTGGGGTTGGGGGCCTGTTACTGTGCTGTATCTCTATGTAAAATTAAAAAAAAGACTAAAAAACAAGGTAGATACATCTGGTCTGTTGCAGTTATGGGAGAAGACATTTTTTTACTGTGAGAAACGACTGAAAAATGATTTGAAATTTTAATTTAGACTGATGTGTGAACCCTAGAGCAGTTGGTAATTGCCAGCTTGTCTTTGGCGGCAAGTGGAACATTTTTTTACACTTTTAATTATTCCACCAACAGCAATCTGCAGATTTGCAGGAAATCAGACAAGAATTAGCAAAGCGTTCTGATGCATACCTTCATACTGAGGAAAAACAGAAGAATCTGATATTTACATCTGTTGAGAAACAGAAATGAATTGAATGCAAATGAGCATCCACTCTGTGTACCTGTTGTGTGGAAAATCGTTACTGTTCCTTGTCACAACAATGCACTGGGGATGAATCTGTCTCTGACAGGCGCAATGTGAACTCACAATGACGATCTCAACACAAATTCCACTAAAAGTTGGTCTCATCACCAAACAACTGACCTGGTTGTGTAATAATTGGTCATTTATTTCAGAACCATAAAATTAAGGTGCTTTAAATGCTCAGTGGCACACCTGTCCACCTGCTCGTTAATGCAAATATCCAATCAGCCAATCATGTGGCAGCAATCCAAAACACAAAAGCACGCAGACGTGGTCAAGAGGTTCAGTTGTTGTTCAGACAAAACATCAGAATGGGGAAGAAATGTGATCTATGTGACTTTGACCGAGGAATGATTGTTGGTGCCAGGCAGGGTGATTTGAGTATCTCAGAAACTGCTGATTTCCTGGGATATTCACTCACAACAGTCTCTAGAGTTTACAGAGAATGGTGCAAGAAACAAAAGACATCTAGTGAACGGCAATCCTGTGGGCAAAAGCACCTTGTTAATGAGAGAGGTCAGAGGAGAATGGCCAGACTGGTTCAAGTTGATAGGAAGGCAACAGTAACTCAGATAATCACTTGATACAACAGTGGTGTGCAGAAGAGCATCTCTGAACGCACAACATGTCAAACCTGGAAGTAGGGCTACAGCAACAGAAGACCACGATCATACACTCAGTTGCCATTTTATTAGGTACAGGAGGTATTTACACTGAGTGGAGATTCATAAGGATTAAGGGGGGAGGTAGCTAGGGAAGGGGAGAGATTTCAGTGTGTGGATTTGACCTGATACTTTGCTTCATTAAAGAGCAGACCAATGCAGAAAAGGTGGTTAAGATCAAGAGGACAACACTAGCTGCTGAGATTCAGCAAGATTTGTAGTGCCAACCTTGCAAGAAGGTTTGAATTTGTCTAATTCATCCAGGAGCCTGAAAAGGCTCAGCCTGGAATATTGTGTACGGGTCTGATGTCTCCTCGGGATTCACTCCAATACGGTAAAAATTCATACAGATTGGTTCCTAGGATTGTGATTATTGAAGAAGAGACAGCAAACAGATCTCTAGAGTGCAAAAGAATTAGAGGTGGTTTCATTGTCATGTACAAAATTTTTAAGGGGTTTGACGGGGTAGATGTACAAAGTTCAAAAGTTCAAAGTAAGATTTATTATCAGAGTACATACATGTCACTACTTACAACCCTGAGATTCTTTTTCCTGTGGGCATACTCAGCAAATCTTTTTACTTTGAACTTCCATCAAGAACCCATCAACCTCTGCTTTAAATATACCCAATGACTTGGCCTCCACAACTGTCTGTGGCAATAGATTCCACAGATTCACCACCCTCTGGCTAAAGAAATTCCTCCTCATCTCTATCCTGAAGGAATGTTCTTCTATTCTGAAGCTGTTCCCTCTGGTCCTAGACTCCCTCCTATTTGAACATCCACTCCATGTCCATTCTATGTAGGCCTTTCAATATTCAATAAGCTTCAATGAGATCCCCCCCCATCCTTCTAAACTCCAGCAAGTACAGGCCCAGAGCCATCAAATGCTCCTCATACACTAACCCTTTAATTCCCAGTATCAGTCTCATGAACCTTCTCTGGACCTACTCCAATGCCAGCGACATCCTTTCTAGGGTAAGGGGCCCAAAACTCCTCACTATAATCCGAGTGCTGTTTGACCAATGCCTTATAAAGCCTTAGCATTACATTCTTGTTCTTATATCCTACTCCTCCTGAAATGAATGCTATCATTGCATTTGCTTTCGTCACTACCTGCACAAGAATTCCCAAGTCCCTTTGCAGCTCTGATTTATCTATTTGCTCCCCGTTCAGAAAATAATCTATGCCTTTATTCCTTCTGTCAAAGTGCATGATCATACCTCCTTACACTGTATTCCATCTCCCACTACTTTACCCATTCCCCTAATCTCTCCAGGTCCTTCTACAGACACCTTACTTCCTCAACACTATCTGCCCTCCATTTGCATCATCTGCAAACTTGGTCACAAGGCCATCAATTCTGTCATCCAAATCATTGACATACAATGTGAAAAGTAGCAGAACCAGCACCGACCCCTGTGGAACACCACCAATCATTAGCATCCAACCGGTAAAAGCCTCCTTTATTCCCACTCTTTTGTTCCTGCCAGTTGACCATTCTCTCTGGAGTCAGGCATCACACGCTTAAGGTCACGGTCAATGTCTATTCCATTCAGGAGTACAGAAATTTCTTCACCCAGGGAGTAGTGAATAAGTGGAATTCCCTACCTCAGCAGAACTGCGGTGGATTAGTTAGTGGATCCATTCAAAGTAAAAAATCCACTCTTTAAGAAAGGAGGAAGGCAGCAGAAAGGAAATTACAGACCAGTTAGCTTGACCTCAGTGGTTGGGAAGATGTTGGATTCAATTGTTAAGGGTGAGGTTATGGAGTACTTGGTGACACTGGACAAGATAGGACAAAGTCAGCATGGTTTCCTTAAAGGAAAGTCTTGCTTGACGAACCTGTTGGAATTCTTCGAGGAGATTACAAGTCGGATGGATAAAGGGGATGTAGTGGATATTGTATACTTGGAATTTCAGAAGGTCTTTGACAAGGTGCCACACATGAGACTGCTTACCAAGTTAAGAGCCCATGGTAAAACAGGAAAGTTACTAGCGTGGTTAGAGCTCTGGCTGATTGGTAGGAGGCAGTGAGTGGGAATAAAAGGATCCTTTTCTGTTTGGCTGCCAGTGACTAGTGGTGTTCCGCAGGGGTCAGTGTTGGGACCACTTCTTTTTATGCTGTATATCAATGATTTAGATGATGGAATAGATGGCTTTGTTGCCAAGTTTGCAGATGATACCATGATTGGTGGAGGAAACAGGTAGGCTGCAGAAGGGCTTAGATAGATTAGGAGAATGGGCAAGAAAGTGGCAAGAAGGTCTGGAATACAAGAACAAGGATGTGATGCAGAGGCTTTAAAAGGCACTGGTGAGGCCTCACCTTGAGTATTGTGAACAATTTTGGGGTCTTCATCTAAGAAAAGGCATTGGAGAGGGGTCAGAGGCGATTCACAAAGATGATTGCAGGAATGAAAGGGTTATCATACCAGGAACTTTTGATAGCTCTGGGTCTGTACTCGCTAGAATTTAGAAGGATGAGGGGGGGGATATCATTGAAACCTTTCGAATGTTGAAAGACCTAGAGAGAGTAGATGTGGAGAGGATGTTTCCCATCGTGGAGGAGTCTAGGACAAGAGGGTACAGCTTCAAGATATAGGGGCATCCATTTAAAACGGAGTTGTGGAGACATTTCTTTAGCCAGAGGGTGGTGAATTTGTGGAATTTGTCACCACTGGCAGCTGTGGAGGCCAGGTCATTGGGTGTACTTAAGGCAGAGATTGATAGGTTCTTTACTGGACACGGCAACAAATATTGTGGGGAATTGGGCTAAGGAGGGAAAAATAGATCGGCCATGATTAAATGGTGGAGGAGACTCGATGAGCCAAATAGCCTAATTCTACTCCTGTGCCGTGTGGTCTAAAAATGATAGATTTTAGGTGCAAGAGATATGGGTTAGTGCAGATAAGTAACACTGAAATGAACCACGTGATACAACAGGCCGAAGTCAGCATGGTTTCTTTGAAGATCAGAGGCAGATTGTTAAAGGGCTGAGGAGAGGCCTGTAGTCTATTTCATCTACTATTTATGGTCAAGGCAACCAGGGCCCATCCCTGGCATCTGTTACCACCTGTAACGTCTACCAATGTGCCAGCCGGTTGAATCTGAAGCTCAATATAGCCTGTGTACGAGGGTGGCGCTGATTTTGAGGGAGTCAGTCGGCTATGGTGCGCAGGTACAGTTCTTCCATGTCTCACACCACCTGGGCTTGGATTGTCAATGGATCTAAATCCAACCTCACAATCTACCTCTTTATGGACCTGCACCGTTGGTCTGCCTGCACTGCACCTTCTCTGTGGCTGTAACACTTTATTCTGCGTCTGTTATTGTTATCTCAATGCACGGAAATGACTTGTATTGGTGGCATGCAAGGCATTACGGTGAGTGGGGGAAGGTATAAGGAGGGATGTCTGAGGTAAATTCTTTACACAGAGTGTGGTGGGTGCATTGAACAGGCAGATACACTAAGATAGGCACATGGACGATGGAAAACCGCGGGGCTGTGTTGGAGAAAAGGGTTAAAATGATCTTAGAGTTGGTCAGCTCCACAACATCATGGGCTGAAGGGCCTGTGCTGTGCTGTGCTGTAATGTCCCGTGTTCTATGAAACATGAGAAATAATAAACCAGGTTAACAATTTATCAACCAATGACCTGTTAGATGAAGCACAATTATCTGAATGAAGAGTGAAACAGGCTGGAATACCAAAGACGTGAAAATCTGCCGGTGCTGGAAATCCAAGCAACACGCACAAAATGCTGGAGGAACTCAGCTGGCCAGGCAGCATCTATGGAAAAGAGTAAACAGTCGACGTTTCGGGCTGAGATCCTTCAACGGGAGTGGGAGAAAAAGATGAGAAGTCAGAGCAAGAAGGCGTGGGGAGCGGGGGAAGAAGTACAAGGTGGTAGGTGATAGGTGAAACTGGGAGAGGGGGAGGGTGAAGTAAAGAGCTGGGAAGCTGATAGGTGAAAGAGATAAAGGGCTGGAGAAGGGGGAATCGGAAAGGAGAGGGCAGAAGACCATGGAAGAAAGGGAAGGGGGAGGACCACCAGAGGGAGGTGTTGGGGAGGTAAGGAGATAAGGTGAGAGAGGGAGAAGGAAATAGCAGAAAGTTTGACTATCATTTCCGAATCCTTCCTGGCTGTGGCCATAATACCAGAGGCTTAGAAGCCTGCTAACTTGGTGTCATCATTTAAAAGCTGCGACACAAGTTTGATTGGGTGGTTAAGGAGGTGTGTGAGATTATTTTATTTAGTACAGAGGAATTTATGGGGTCATTTAACTGAAGTTTATGTAACTGCGAGAGGTAGAATCAAAAGAACCAATGAGGATTAGAATTACAGTATCATATTATT
>NC_086104.1:91503254-91533254 GCF_963921235.1 Mobula hypostoma | reverse complement strand
TGGCCTCCGAATCAGAGATCACAAGATCATCAGATGCTGTGGATATTCGCACTGGTGTATTATTCATTCTTTCAAAGTTTGCATTAGAGGTGTTGGCCTCATCAGGGAGTGAGGCATTACTGCCATTTAAGTTATCGGGTAAGATTTCTCCTTAAAACAAATAATGGTAGGCAAGCCCTTCCACAGTAGTCCTGCATCCAAATATGTCTCTAATTTCACACGGAATTGCCCTTATGTTCTCATAATTGTCTTCCTTCGATCATACCTGGACCTGAACATAACAGACAAGCTGTGAACCCTGTGGTTTATTTAGTACTGTGTACTGTCAGTAGACTGTAAATCCTGTGATTTATCCAGGGCTCTGACTTGGATATGATCAACATGTTCTTGAAGTCTCACACACTCATCCACACAGGTCTGGATCAACATTTCTGGAAGATTAACTGAGTACTGCTTTGTGAGGACAGACCCAAGAATTTGTTTAATCAGTTTGCCACTCTTTTGTTCTCAAACATAAATTCACTGTCTGTGACTGTGAATGACCTACATTTGTCCTCACCAACCTTTCTCTTCTCTACAGATCCATGATTTTATGTCCTCTACAAGCTTACACAGACATTCTTCATCCATCATTCATTCTTCTAAACTGAACCCAATCCTCAATCCCGTTCCTTTTGTGGGCAGATGTGCTTTCTCCTTTAGGAGCCTTCAGTCCCACACCACCAGGTTCAGGAACAATTATTACCCTTCACCCACCAGGCTCCTGAACCCTTGAGGATAACATCACTCGCTACATCACTCAACTGATCACTGAACACAACATATGGATTCACTTTCAAGGACTCTACAACTCATGTTCTGTCTTAATTGTTTATTATTATTATTACTGTTTGTATTCACACAGTTTGTCTTTTGCACATTGTTTGCTTGTCAGTCATCACAGTTTGCAGACAGAGTGAAGAACAGACATTGTTGGCCTCAACTCCAGTGTTCTTGATATTGGGTTAGTGACAGAGGACGGGAGGTTTTCAAATCTGATCTGCAATGATGTCAGAATATGTTGCTAACACTCAGCAGGTCAGGCAGCATCTGTGGGAAGAGAAACAGTTAATGCTCCAGGCTGAAGACCCTTCATCAGAATTGAGGGAAGAGAAAAATCAAGTTAACTTTGAAGTGCACAGAGGTTGGGTGGGATGGATGGCACAGAAGGAAAACCTCTGACCTGGTTACCATGGGGATTTGAAGATTTAGTCATATGATATGTTAATGAGGGAGGTTACAGAAATAGAGTGAAGATGGGAAACTGAACAGGAGTGATAATGTGAGGGACAGTGGATTGTGAGAACGTAAAGAAGGAATCTAAAAGCTTCCTAATGCAGAGCAGTAGGAAATGCCCTGCAGTTCAGTCTGTGCTAATGAGGACAGAAACGCTGAGCCAAGGTGGAGACGGAAGAATTGGCTGGGTATGATACAGATAAAAGGAGTTGTCCTATCCACCAAGTGACTGTTCATTTCAGTAATCTGACATCACGGGATTGGTTGATTTCGCCTGCTTGTCCATCTATCAATTAACGTTTCACCTACAAATCTGTGCGTGTGAGCGTGCTTCCGGGTCAAGCAGATCTAATTGGCTGCACAGGGTACGATAAATGTTCTTTAATTGTAACAGTGGCGACGACGATTAAATCCCTGACGCTCACACTTTTGGAATACATGTTCACATTTGAGCACAATTGGAAAAGTTGAGGAATACTGTGATTCACAGAACCCCTGTAATTTTTACGATGAATGTTTCGACATTTTTTCCCGTGGCAAACAACATCACTGAATTCAATAAAGAAGCACACAGTCTGTTCAGTGTATGCGGTCTGAAATCATATGGCATCGTCCGAAGTTGGTGTGTTCCAATTTGCCCTCTCTGAAATGTCATGAGGAACTTCTGAAATCAATTGGATCTCATTACAATCCTAAACCATAAGTTAGTGTGTAATGGTTTAGATTCAACACTCGTATTCAGCTAAAAAATGGATCAGTACCCAACGTTTGTTGCTGAATTAAGCAAAGTGAATTAATTTTGTGATTTTGGAGCAGTTCAAGAGGATATGATTCGAGATAACTTGTTTGTCGGCATGGGTGAAGTTCGCATTCAGCGTCGCCTATTCGCAGAGTCAGAGTTCGTCCCCATCACCCAAAACTGCTGCAGACTTTATTGACTTTAACAAAGTAAGCCAAGCTAAGGAAAAAGGCAACTATATTCCAGGTTTCCAATGTTACCGTTGCGGTGAAAATCACCAGAAGTTTACCGAGCCTTTTAGAAGCAGAGAAAGCCAACAGCACAACACAGGCCCTTCGGCCCACAAAGCTGTGCTGAACATGTACCTACTATAGAAATTACCTAGGTTACCCACAGCCCTCCATTTTCCTAAGCTCCATGTACCTATCCAGGAGTCTCTTAAAAGACCCTGTTCTATCTGCCTCCACCACCGGTGCCGGCAGCCCATTCCATGCACTCACCCCTTTCTGTGTAAAAAATTTAACCCTGACATGTCCTCTGTAATTAGTTCCAAGCATCTTAAAACTGTGCCATTTCAGCCCTGGGGAAAAGCCTCTGACTATCCACATGATCAATGCCTCTCACAATCTTATACACCTCTATCAGGTCACCTCTCAACCTCCGTCACTCCAAGGAGAAAAGGTCAAGTTCACTCAACCTATTCTCATAAGGCACGCTCCCCAAACCAGGCAACAACCTTGTAAATCTCCTCTGCAGCCTTTCTTTGGTTTCCACGTCCTTCCTGTAGTGAGGCGACCAGAACTGAGCACAGTACTCCAAGTGGGGTCTGACCAGGGTCCAAATACCTCTAACATTACCTCTCGGCTCTTAAGCTGAATCCCACGATTGATGAAGGCCAATACACCATATGCCTTCTTATCCACACAATCAGCCTGCGTAGCAGCTTTGAGTGTCCTATGGACTTGGACCCCAAGATCCCTCTGATCCTCCACACTGCCAAGAGCCTTACCATTTTTGTTCTTTTTCACACATTCCAACTAGTCCCAACACCATCACTCCCATTCAGTTTTTCACTATTCTCTCTGTAACCTCCCTCATTAACATATCAGATGGCTCCATCTTCAAATCCCCATCGACACCGGGATTCTGTCAGTTAGACTTGCCAAAAGAAATGACATTTGGCAAGAGTATGCCGATCTCCTCCTGCATCCAAACCGGAACATTCCACAGTAGCAGATTAGGCGGTTATGGAGCGGGAGGTATTGTGCTCAAATGGTCTAGGGCCAGATCCCCCTGTACGGATGGTTTTAAAGATTAAAGACGAACCCATTTTCTGTGAAATTAACACATGATGTGCTTGCTCTATGCAGTGAAAAGACGTGGGTAGATATGTTTGACGCTGACTCTTTGAAGACCTTTACGCCACCGCATTGCAGAATGAAGACCCACACGGGGAAGCAGTTGCAGCTACAGCTGCTTGGTTATGACAAGGCTCTTCTCAAGCGTGGAATTCAATGGCACCAAACACCAGTGCGCATCACTAAGGGAGGAGGAGTGAATTCACTCGGGCGCGATTGCCGATGCCTGTCCTAGGTGTGTATCAGATATGAAAACCGACACGTTAGTCGAGCGCTTACTCAAGCGGTAGAATGCAAACAACAGGAATTCTGCAGATGCTGGAAATTCAAGCAACACACATAAAAGTTGCTGGTGAACGCAGCAGGCCAGGCAGCATCTCTAGGAAGAGGTACAGTCGACGTTTCAGGCCGAGACCCTTCGTCAGGAAGGGTCTGATGTAAGGACAACATCATGTACCGTCCCCTTGCATCGCCTCGGGACATCCGGACATACATCTGCATGCCGGTTAATTAGCTTAGTTAATTAACTTAGAGGATGGTGTGAATGTGGAATGAGCTGCTAACACCTCATTAGCAGGTACAATAGAACCTGCTAGAGGTGGGTTCTATTGTAACATTTAAGAGATGTTTGGATGGCTATGAGAGAGGTTTGGAGGGCTATGTTCCGAGTGTCTGTAGATAGATCAAAGTATTACATCAGGTCGGCCATTAAAACCTGCCAAGAAAAGGCAGCTATACCTAAGTGTGCATGGCTACACTTTTGGTTTGTAGAAACTAGGAGGAATTGTTGAGGGCATTTATCCACCAGATGGAGGAGGGTGGTGGTAGAGGGGAACCGGTTAGGCCTGTTGCTCAGAAGGAATTTGAGACCCTTAAGGTTTTCCTGATGGGCGAATGGAAATGTAAAGGGACTGGACATCCATAGTGTAAGTAAGGCTATCCAGGCCAGGGAACTGAAAGATTGAAGAGCATGTGGAGTGTCATTGATGTAGGTTGGAAAGGAATGAACCAAGAGGACAAGCTGGTGGAAATGGTTGGGAGATTCCCAGAGCTGATGAGTTTGGTGATTGTGTGAGACACAATGGGCTCATTCTTTCTCTAGGAATCATTCTCTATATGACTCCCTTGTCCACTTATTGCTCCCCACTGGACTCCCTCCAAGCATGACAAGAGTTACACTTGCCCCTAAGCCTCCTCCCTCACCACCATTAAGGACTCCAAACAGTCCTTCCAGGTGAGGTGCACCTGATCTGCAAGTCTTTTGAGGTCATCTATGGTAGCTGGTGCTCTCAGATTGGGGATTGTACCTCCACTTTGTCACTGCAAATGGTGGGATCTCCTGGTAGCTACTGATTTCAATTTCATTCCTATTTCCATTCAGAATCAGAATCTGGTTTAATATCACTCGTATATGTTGTGAACTGCATTGTTTTGTGGCAGCAGTTCCTTCAAATACATTATAATATAAAACTATAAATTACAATAAGAAATAATTCAAAAAATTAATTAAATGAGCAGAGCAAAAAGAGAGGGAAAAAGTTACTGGTGTTCATGGGTTCATTGTTTATTCAGAAATCTGAAGGCAGAGGGAAAGATCCTGTTCCTGAAACTTTGAGTATGTGTCTTCAGGCTTCTGCACGACCCCATTGATGGAGGCAGTGAGAGGAGGGTATGTTCTGTGTGATAGTGGATGCAACATTTTTGAGGGATTGCCTTTTGAAGATGTCTTGGATGCTGGGGAGGCTACTGCCAACGATGGACCTGGCTGAGTTTGCAGCCCTCTGCAGCTTTTTCCGATCCAGGGCAGTGGCCTCACCATACCAGATGGCGATGCAACCAGTTAGAATGCTCTTCACAGTACATCTGTAGAAATTTGCGAGTGTCTCTGGTGACATACCAATTCTCCTCAAACTTCTAATGAAATAAAGCTGCTTTGTAATTGCATCAATATGTTTTACCAAGAAAAGAACCTCAGAGATGTTGACACCTAGGAACTTAAAACTACTTACCCTTGCCATTGCTGATCCCATGAAGAGGACTGGTGTGTGTTCCCTCGGCTTTCCCTTCCTGAAGACCACAATTAATTCCTTGGTCTTACATGATGTTGAGTGCAAGGTTTTTGCTGAGTCACCGGTTAACCATCTGATCCCTCTTGCTCCTACATGCCTCCTCGTCATCATCTGAAATTCTGCCAAACATAGTTGTGTCATTGGCAAATTTATAGATGGCATTTGAGATGTGGTTAGCCACACAATCGTGTGTGTGGAGTGAGTAGAACAGTGAGTGAAGCATACATCCTTGAGGTTCACCAGAGTTGATTGTCAGTGTGGAGGGATTGTTGTTTCCAATTCACACAGGCTGTAGTCTCCCGGTAAGGAAGTCAATGATCAAATTGCAGAGGGAGGAACAGAGGCCCAGTTCTTGGAACTTATTGATTAGAACTGATGGTATGATTGTGTTGAACGCTGAGCCGTAATCAATAAACAGCAGCCTGACATGGGTATTACTACAGCCAAGGCCTAGTGGAGAGCCAGTGAGATCACATTTGTTCTAGACCTATCATGGCAATAGACAAATTGCAGTGGGTTTGGGAACTTGCTTAGGCAGGAGTTGATTTTGACTGTAACTGACCTCTTAAAACACTTTATCACAGCACATCTAAGTGCCATTGGGTGACTGTCATTGTGGCAGTTAACTCTTCGGTTCCTGGGCATTGGTATCACTGTCCCCCTTTTGAAGCAGGTGGGAACCTCTGACAGTAGCAGTGAGAGACTGAAGATGTCCTTGATCACTCCCACTAATTGGTTCGCACAGGTCTTCAGAACCCTACCAGGTACACCATCAGCGCCTGAAGCCTTGTGATGGTTCACCCTCTTGAAAGATGTTCTCACATGGCCTCTGAGACAGAGATGTTGCAGGAATTCACACAGGTGTAGTTTGGCATGTGGCATATTCATTCAGTCTTGAAGATGAATCCCTGAATATTGTCCAGCCCACTGACTCAAAGCAGTCCTCTAAATGCTCCTACACTTCCCTTGACCGAAGCTCCTTAGTCCTTAGCGCTGATGCTGCAGGCTTTGGTCTCTGCCTATATGCTGGGAGTAGAAGTGCAGCCTGGTGTTCAGACTTTCCAAAGGGTGAGTGTGGTAAGCGTTCTTAGTAGTGGTATCACAGTGGTCCAGTGTGTTGGCTCAGTGATATGTTGGTGGTAGTAGTTCAGAGACTTCTTCCAGCCAGCCTGATTAAAATCTCCTGCAATAATAGGGAAGGCATCAGTGTGAGCAGTTTTGTGCCTGTAGGTTACCTTGCTCAGCTCCTCCAGTTCCTGTCTGATGTTAGCCTGAGGTGCCACCAAGATAATGGCCGAAAACTCCCTCAGCAGATAAAATGGATAACTTTGCACCACCAGATGTTCCAGGTCGAGTGAGCAGGACTGAGACAGAACCACCAGGTTTGCATGACTGGATGAGTTAATCATAAAGCATACCAGAGACTCAGCTATCCTGTCTTACAGAGTTAATCATAAAGCATACTGCATCCTCTGCTTTTAAGAGACTTAGCTGTCCTGTCTTTTTGGAAAATAATGAAGCCATTGGACTGCAGCGCTGTGTCCAAAATTGTGGATGTGAGCCACGTTTCCATAAAGCAGAGTGCACAGCAGTGCATGATGTCCCTCTGGTACAGCAAACGTGCTCTGAGGTCTTCAATTTTACTTTCCATAGACTGTACATTCACCAGCAGGATAGTCAGGAGTGTGGGTCTAAGGCTTCTGCATTTCATTTGTACCTGTAAACTGGCATGGACTCCCCAGTTTTGTTTTCTTAAAGGGGAACTGCACTCATGAAATAGAGTCTGCCATCTGAGGTTTGTTATTTTAGAGTATTGATAATTTTTTTAAAGATCTTAAAATGATGCTGCTACTATTGTACCCATGGCTGTGACTGTGTGTTTCAGCTGTAGTTGTCCGAAATGTGAATATTTGATGATCCTATTGGAGCTGCACACAAACAACCACCTCTACTGGCACCATCTTACCATCTTGTTGCATGTTGGTCCATGGCCTCTGCTACAGCTATGATGAGGCTAAACTCAGGCTGGAGGAGCAACACCTCATTTTCTGTATGGGTAGTCTCCAACCTGATGGCATGGACATTAAGATTTTCCAGCTTCTGGTAATTTTCCCCTCTCCGTCCCTCTATCTGTTTCCATTCCACATTCCAAGGCCAGTATGAGGTCTGGAGTTAGGTGGTTCTGGCAAAGCCAGATGGTCATTTGTGAGGAGGGCATTGGTGAGTGAGTGCCATTTGCCCGCAGTGTGGACTGAGGGAAGGTGTCGGGGTGGGAGTACAGATTTATATCCAGTGATGAAGAAGGAATGGGATACTTTTCTGGATCAGGATGGTGATCTTGAAAGGGAAGTGCAGGTGCTGATGCTCCCCATGCATCTCCTGGTCACAGCTTGTCCTGTCAGGCACACTCACAGTTACCTCCTCTCCCGAGACACTATATAAGTATTGCTTTATTCCCAGCAGTAGTGGTTTAAGCAAGTTATATATGGTTTAAAGGCCTGGAATAGGAATTTATATCAAACCTTTGTTAGTTGGGAACAGGCCTGAGAAAGGAATGGCAGTGTATAGCACTTCATGGAGAAAATAGCATGCTTGTTTGTCTCCAAAGTGATTAATTCCCCCAATAGTCATCTTGTAGCGATGTGCTACACACAGAGCTAGAAATAACGACACGCAGTCTGTAAGTTGCACTCGAGACTAGTGTATTCAAACTTCGCGGCACTGGCTTTTACGCAGTTCCATTTCCGCCCTCTCCGGGCGGAAATGACGTCAGAGGTGCGTTACAAAAGTCTCTCCCCGCGCGCAGGCTTTCTCCCCTTGCCGGTGAAGAAGAAGGCCCAGTGCCATTTTGGGGCTGGCCTCTCTGTCGACGCGCACGCCATTTTGTGAGCTGGTTCGCCTGCGTAGAAAGTGAGTCGCCACAATCTCTCAACTGATCAACAAAGTGACAGAAGTGGAAGCGATTGTGCCATCTGCTCACCAGTGCTCCGTCTGGTTTCCACTATGTCACTCCACACCGACCACCTGACTAATTTAGTCCAATCAGGGGCTAAAGAGCTGAATTCAGGAGGTGAGGTCTGGGAGGTAAAGGTGGCCATGGACCTTTGGCTCACAAAGCTCTCCATCAGTGGACTTTCCTCCCTCAGTGTGTGTGTCAACAATCATCAAAGATGGAGAATTGTCTGATCCCATCAATCAATGTACGTAATCAAACGGTGTAACAGTTAGCGCGGAGCTATTCCAGCTCGGAGTGTTCCAGAGTTCAGAGTTCAATTCCAGCACCATACTGTAATGAGTCTCTGTATGGCAATCCGTGCAGGTCCTCCCGTTCCCTCCCTCAGTCCAAAGTCATACTGATTAGGTTAATTGGTCATTGTGAATTGTAGAGTGATTAGATTTCAGTCAGTCGGGATTGTCTGGGGCTGCTGGGTCAGTGTGGCTCAAAGGTCCAGAGGGGCTACACGGCCCTGCACTGCAAAATAAATAAATAATAAATAATGTACAGCTTGACCCTTGGGACAGTTGGGGGAGTGATTTATGGACCTTGCTCTTCTATCAGCCAACATGTAGGTAAACGGGTTATTGTAAATTGTCCTGTGATTAGGTTAGGTTTAAATCGGTGTTGTGGGGTTGCGGGCGTCACGGGGTTGCGGGCGTCGTGGGGTCGCGGGGTTGTAGGCGTCGCGGGGTTGTGGTCTTCGCGGGGTTGCGGGCGTCGCAAGCCCCAAAGGGCTGGAATGGCCCACTCTGCACTGTATTGCAAAATCAATAAATCAAGCAACCAATTCCCCTGCGTACACACGGATAAAACTTCAAGGAAGTTTGTGTGTATGGGGCAAGGCAGAATGAAGAGTGCGTGTTGTCATTGTCTGAGAGGCGAGCACTTGCAGCAAATGTATCAGAGCCTGAGAGAGATGTCATTGCCTTCAGTAGAAATGAGCGGTGAAGGGACAATCATGAACCAATATAATGATTACAATATTCCCTGTGGTCAGGAAGGAAGAGGCTAGTGGGGTGGATGAAGGAGTAAACACACTCATGTACCTGGACAATATTCAGTGTTCTTAAAGGTCAAGGTGTAGGCTTTTGCGAATAAAACAAATTGAGGCATTTTATGGCTAATGAAACCTGTAACACAAAAATTGAACTCCAA
Source organism: Mobula hypostoma (assembly GCF_963921235.1). NCBI lineage: Eukaryota > Metazoa > Chordata > Chondrichthyes > Myliobatiformes > Myliobatidae > Mobula > Mobula hypostoma. The sequence goes on along the minus strand of NC_086104.1, from coordinate 91,523,660 downwards.
AACATGAACACAAAAGTTTGCTAAAAATCCTTACATAAAGACATCATCACGTCGGACCAGCCTCTTAAAGGGAAACCCTAACCCAATGTCAGTGGTTGTGAGTGATGTACATTTCCCCCAATTACATTGCCCTACACAGGACGAGAAGATTCAATAAAACCGGCGTTGTGAGCCTGTCCAGAGTTTGGACGAGCTGCCCGGCTCTGCTCCTGTCCTCCATTGGTGGAGAAACCGCATGTCCAGAGGTGCACTAACGTGCTCATCGTCATGCTGTGACACCAGGGGCATGTCAGTGGAATCCAAAGCGTGGTGGACCAGTTTAAGGCAATCTACCGAAATATGTTCAGGCTTACCCCTCTTACCTATGATGAAACTCTTCTTTTGGATCAGTTCTGAGCCCCAGCAGAACTAATTGAAGATAGAAACATAGAAACATAGAAAATAGGTGCAGGAGTAGGCCATTCGGCCCTTCGAGCCTGCACCGCCATTTATTATGATCATGGCTGATCATCCAACTCAGAACCCAGCCTTCCCTCCATACCCCCTGACCCCTGTAGCCACAAGGGCCATATCTAACTTCCTTTAAAACATAGCTAATGAACTGGCCTCAACAGTTTGCTGTGGCAGAGAATTCCACAGATTCACCACTCTCTGTGTGAAGAAGTTTTTCCTAACCTCGGTCCTAAAAGGCTTCCCCTCTATCCTCAAACTGTGACCCCTCGTTCTAGACCTCCCCAACATCGGGAACAATCTTCCCGCATCTAGCCTGTCCAATCCCTTTAGGATCTTATACGTTTCAATCAGATCCCCCCTCAATCTTCTAAATTCGAACGAGTACAAGCCCAGTTCATCCAGTCTTTCTTCATATGAAAGACCTGCCATCCCAGGAATCAATCTGGTGAACCTTCTTTGTACTCCCTCTATGGCAAAGATGTCTTTCCTCAGATTAGGGGACCAAAACTGCACACAATACTCCAGGTGTGGTCTCACCAAGGCCTTGTACAACTGCAGTAGTACCTCCCTGCTCCTGTACTCGAATCCTCTTGCTATAAATGCCAGCATACCGTTCGCCTTTTTCACCGCCTGCTGTACCTGCATGCCCACTTTCAATGACTGGTGTATAATGACACCCAGGTCTCGTTGCACCTCCCCTTTTCCTAATCGGCCACCATTCAGATAATAATCTGTTTTCCTATTTTTGCCACCAAAGTGGATAACTTCACATTTATCCACATTAAATTGCATCTGCCATGAGTTTGCCCACTCACCCAACCTATCCAAGTCACCCTGCATCCTCTTAGCATCCTCCTCACTGCTAACACTGCCACCCAGCTTCGTGTCATCCGCAAACTTGGAGATGCTGCATTTAATTCCCTCATCCAAGTCATTAATATATATTGTAAACAACTGGGGTCCCAGCACTGAGCCTTGCGGTACCCCACTAGTCACCGCCTGCCATTCTGAAAAGGTCCCGTTTATTCCCACTCTTTGCTTCCTGTCTGCTAACCAATTCTCCACCCACACCAATACCTTACCCCCAATACCGTGTGCTTTAAGTTTGCACACTAATCTCCTGTGTGGGACCTTGTCAAAAGCCTTTTGAAAATCCAAATATACCACATCCACTGGTTCTCCCCTATCCACTCTACTAGTTACATCCTCAAAAAATTCTATGAGATTCGTCAGACATGATTTTCCTTTCACAAATCCATGCTGACTTTGTCCGATCATTTCACCGCTTTCCAAATGTGCTGTTATCACATCCTTGATAACTGACTCCAGCAGTTTCCCCACCACCGACGTTAGGCTAACCGGCCTATAATTCCCCGGTTTCTCTCTCCCTCCTTTTTTAAAAAGTGGGTTACATTAGCCACCCTCCAATCCTCAGGAACTAGTCCAGAATCTAACGAGTTTTGAAAAATTATCACTAATGCATCCACTATTTCTTGGGCCACTTCCTTAAGCACTCTGGGATGCAGACCATCTGGCCCTGGGGATTTATCTGCCTTCAATCCCTTCAATTTACCTAACACCACTTCCCTACTAACATGTATTTCGCTCAGTTCCTCCATCTCACTGGACCCTCTGTCCCTTACTATTTCTGGAAGATTATTTATGTCCTCCTTAGTGAAGACAGAACCAAAGTAATTATTCAATTGGTCTACCATGTCCTTGCTCCCCATAATCAATTCACCTGTTTCTGTTTGCAGGGGACCTACATTTGTCTTTATCAGTCTTTTCCTTTTTACATATCTATAAAAGCTTTTACAGTCCATTTTTATGTTCTCTGCCAGTGTTCTCTCATAATCTTTTTTCCCCTTCCTAATTAAGCCCTTTGTCCTCCTCTGCTGAACTCTGAATTTCTCCCAGTCCTCAGGTGAGCCACTTTCTCTGGCTAATTTGTATGCTACTTCTTTGGAATTGATACTATCCCTAATTTCTCTTGTCAGCCATGGGTGCACTACCTTCCTTGATTTATTCTTTTGCCAAACTGGGATGAACAATTGTTGTAGTTCATCCATGCAACCTTTAAATGCCTGCCATTGCATATCCACCGTCAATCCTTGAAGTGTCATTTGCCAGTCTATCTTAGCTAATTCACGTCTCATACCTTCAAAGTTACCCCTCTTTAAGTTCAGAACCTTTGTTTCTGAATTAACTACGTCACTCTCCATGTTAATGAAGAATTCCACCATATTATGGTCACTCTTACCCAAGGGGCCTCTCACGACAAGATCGCTAATTAACCCTTCCTCATTGCTCAAAACCCAGTCCAGAATAGCCTGCTCTCTAGTCGGTTCCTCGACATGTTGGTTCAAAAAACCATCCCGCATACATTCCAAGAAATCCTCTTCCTCAGCACCTTTACCAATTTGGTTCAGCCAGTCTACATGTAGATTGAAGTCACCCATTATAACTGCTGTTCCTTTATTGCACACATTTCTAATTTCCTGTTTAATACCATCTCCGACCTCACTGCTACTGTTAGGTGGCCTGTACACAACTCCCACCAGCGTCTTCTGCCCCTTAGTGTTACGCAGCTCTACCCATATCGATTCCACATCTTCCTGGCTTATGTCCTTCCTTTCTATTGCGTTAATCTCTTTTTTAACCAGCAACGCCACCCCACCTCCCCTTCCTTCATGTCTATCCCTCCTGAATATTGAATATCCCTGAACGTTGAGCTCCCATCCCTGGTCACCCTGGAGCCATGTCTCTGTGATACCAACTATATCATAATCATTAATAACAATCTGCACTTTCAATTCATCCACCTTATTACGAATGCTCCTTGCATTGACACATAAAGCCTTCAGGCGCTCTTTTACAACTCTCTTAGCCCTTTTTAATGCTTGCCCTGGATTTGTCGGCCTGCCACTTTTACTTTTCCCCTTTGTACTTTTTGCTTCTACGCTCACTTTACACCCCTCTGTCTCTCTGCACTGCTTCCCATCCCTCTGTTGTGAACTAACCTCCTCACACCTAGCCGCTTTAATTTGATTCCCACCCCCCCAACCATTCTAGTTTAAAGTCACCTCAGTAGCCCCCGCTAATCTCCCTGCCAGGATATTGGTCCCCCTAGGATTTAAGTGTAACCCGTCCTTTTTGTACAGGTCACACCTGCGCCAAAAGAGGTCCCAATGATCCAAAAACTTGAATCCCTGCCCCCTGCTCCAATCCCTCAGCCACGCATTTATCCTCCACCTCATCGCATTCCTACTCTCACTGTCGCGTGGCACAGGCAGTAATCCCGAGATTACTACCTTTGCGGTCCTTTTTCTCAACTCCCTTCCTAGCTCCCTATATTCTTCTTTCAGGACCTCATCCCTTTTCCTACCTATGTCATTGGTACCTATATGTACCAGGACCTCTGGCTCTTCACCCTCCCACTTCAGGATATCTTGGACACGATCAGAAATATCCCGGACCCTGGCACCAGGGAGGCAAACTACCATCCGAGTCTCTGGACTGCGTCCACAGAATCGCCTATCTGACCCCCTTACTATCGAGTCCCCTATCACAACTGCCCTCCTCTTCCTTGCCCTACCCTTCTGAGCTACAGGGCCAGACTCTGTGCCGGAGGCAGGGCCACTGTCGCTTCCCCCGGGTAAGCTGTCCCCCCCAACAGTACTCAAACAGGAGTACCTGTTGTTAAGGGGCACAGCCGCCGGGGTAATCCCCATCACCTGCCTTTTCCCCTTCCCCCTCCTAACCGTGACCCACTTGTCTGCCTCCCATGGCCCCGGCGTGACCACCTGCCTTCCACTCCTCTCTATCACCTCCTCGCTCTCCCTGACCAGACGAAGGTCATCGAGCTGCAGCTCCAGTTCCGTAACGCGGTCCCTTAGGAGCTGCATCTCGATGATCATGCCAACACTCATTTATCGTGGAAGCTCTCAGATCAGCCTTTAAGAAGCAGTGAAATTGCTTGCACAAGCCATTGGACTGTGGGTGAATTGCCATGGTGTGATGTAGCCTATTGCCAAGGTTCTGGGCCATCGCAGCCCTGAGATCTGAAATGAGATGGGGACCACGATCAGCGGAAATATCGGATGGGGGCCAAACCGGTCAACCCAGGTGCTGATGAACTCCAGAGACACGTCTGTGGCTGTCTGCAATGCTAGAGGGACAGCCTCTGGCCACCTGGTGGTACGGTCCCCTCCAGTAAGAAGGTGCATGAAACCATGTGGCGGGGGGGGAGTTGTAAAGGACCAACGAGGTCCACATTGGAAATGGAGCCTGAGACCAATGGTTAATTTTTGCCTATAGGCACTGCATACAAGCTGCAGTCCAGTCATGCAAACCCTTTCTGAGGCCATGCCAAGAAACTTCAGTGCAACAAGTTTCTATGAGGCCTTCTGGCCCGGATGCTAGAGCCCAAGAATGGAGTCAAAAAGAGCCCATCTCCAGTTTGTGGGCACGATGGGTCAAGGGCGACTGGTTGAGACACTGCACAGGAGAGAAACCCCAGCTTCCCCGAAATTAATGTCAGCAACCCGCAGGCCCGTGACTGCTTTTCAGTAAGCCTTGACCTCTGGGTCAGTAACTAGGTTGGCTGCCATGCTGATATAATCAATCCCTACGTGTACGGTCTCAATGGCTGGCCAGGAGAGGCAATCAGCCGTAGCAATATTTTTCTCCTTGATAGGTTGTATATCCATAAAACCATAAGACCATAAGACATAGGAGCAGAATTAGGTCATTGAGTCTGCTCTGCCATTCTATCATGGCTGAACCTGGATCTGACTCAACCCCATACACCTGCCTTCTCACCATATCCTCTGATGCCCTGACCGATCAGGAAACTATCAATTTCCACTTATATATTCGCACGGACTTGGCCTCCGCCACAGTCTGTGGCAGAGCATTCCACAGATTTTCTACTTTTTTATTACTCTTTGTGAACTTGGATATGTAGGCCAGGGGGTGTTGCTGCCATAAAGACCAACAGTCTGATATTTTGGCTATCGTGTGCACGAGGGGTTTGTGGTCAACGAACTCAGTGAAATGGAGACCGTCTAGCAGAAAACGGAAATGGCAGACAGCCAGATAGAGACTGAGAAGCTCATGGTCAAACGTGCTGTTACCCCTTTTTACTGGGCATCTCTAGAGATGTGGCTCGTTAGCCCCTCATTAGCCACTGGACTCAGCAGTGAGGAAACAACCTTTTCTCAGACGCGGTACATCTGGGGTCGATATGAGTCAGATCCCACCAAAACCGGGAAGTTGAGATGTCTCGCTCATCCGAGCCCCAGTCTGTGTGAATCCTGTGTAATTACTCTCTCCATGCAATTGCCATTCGGCAAGAAATAACAGATTGTACACTGCATACAATTATAAAGTAAGTATATTTATGAATGTTAACTTAACCAAGCTATTATTAATGAAGAAAGGAAAAAACGAAAAATAAAACAAAGGGCCCATCATTATTTAAAACAGTCAAATCTACACAAGGTTGGAGTTCAAATGTTCCAAAAGCTGATGTATCTGATGTACTCACAGCACCAACTCCTATTCACTGATCACTAGTAGAATTTCCCATCTTGGACTCCATTGAATCGTACATTCCCATTGGATCAAATCCTGCAGATCGTTCACTCGAGTTCCTCTCAATCTCTTGCCAGACAGACCTTGACCCCAGTGTCCATCACAAAAACCTCTCCACCCAGCTTTCTCTAGAACCTTCCCCCAATTCCACATCCTGATTGGATGACCCTACATTCCTCAGCATGAACATCACAACCCCTTATCTTTAACGGTAACCCAAACACTACCAGCAGAACACACAGCTTCTGCAGACAACCATTAAATGAAATTTCCTACAATAATAGCAGTAAAATCTTAACTGGGGCATTACACTCTCCCCCCACAAAAATAGTCATGTCCTCATGACTTTGAAATTTACCAATCCATCATTAATATCACAGTTTTCACAGGAAATTTATGATGTAATAACCTCCAATCCATTTGTAAATGGTAGTAACATACCCCACTGGGTGAAAAGGACAACGTTCTGTTCCCCTGGTGTGACGCAGGCCAGTCTTTCTGGGGGGGTTTTGACTCTTTGAGACCTCCTTATCTCACCTTCCACTCCTTCAGTCTCAGCCACTCCCTGAGATCTTTCCTGTCCACTTGGGGAAGCTGTCCCTTGCTCATTACTTTAGCCTTCTGCGAACTCAGATCCCCCTGCCGCTTGACTGAGCTCAGCTTTGTCCCCAATTACTTTGGAGCCCAGTTTCCCTTCATTGTCCAGCTGCAAGTCTGTTTATCTACTGTTAGTCACAAACCACCCGCCCCCCCCAAAATCCCCGCTACATCTGAGTCAGCGTGGGGAAGTTCGGGAATCTCTTCATCAATTATTGGGGAGTTTGTAGAAGTTAACATATACCACACCCCCAATTCCTCATCCTCTGAGTCTGTACAGCATTCAGCAGCTAGGCCCCTTTCAGGTCTCTCCTCTGTTCTCCCACTTTGGCGCAGAGTCTTCCTACTAGGTGCAGAGTCCATGTCAGGTTCTGGGTCAACATGTACCTCCTGTCCTAGAGGTTAAAGGTGACAGGAACGTCTTCTGGCTTCTCCTAGAGAAGGCTTGAGCACACCTGGTGTAGTGAACAGTGATAACCAAGACATTTGCCGTGCTGCTGGAATCAGGCTCTATGGAGAGGAAATCCATACACACTACATCAAGTGGCCCTGCACTGTATAAATGGGATAAAGGAGCAACCCTCGTAGACAGCGTGTTCCACTGAATACATTGAATGCACGACTTACAGTACTCTTCAACCTCAGGTGTCATTCAGGGCCAGTAGAACCGATCTCTGACCAGTCCATAGGTCTTGTCAAGCCCCACATGACCTGAATCATCATGAAGTGATTCAACACAATCCCCCAATGCTTCTTAAGCAAAGCCAACTGGGAACACTGAGACCTGTTTGGAGGAGATGTGATCCAGCATAGAACCTGGCTTCTCAACTCCAGTTTGTTCCATTCTCTCAGCAGTGGAGGTACAGCAGGGTGTTTCATCTTTTCAACTTGGGACACAACACAGTCAACTGCTTTGTATTCAGGACAGTCAGATTGCAGTAAGCTTGTGGAATGGTGTAATCAGAAGCTCCCAAATTATCCACAGCTCCATCCTGCCGTAGTCTTTCCTATGATTTCCCCGTGGCAGAAAACTGGCACTTTGCATTAACTCCAGATACAGAAACACTCTCCCACTGTCTGTCCATTTCCAGCTCTTCATGCAAATGCTGGGATGATGTATCTGCATCAGTATTCCGCCTCCCCAGCTGATACTTCAGGCTGAAATCATAGGCAGACAACGCCGCCAACCAGCGGTGGCCTTTGGCATCCGACTTCATTGAAGTCAGGAAAGAATTCAATGGATTGTCAGTCAAAACCACGAACTTGGCACCATATAGAAATCACTTAATTTATTCACCACATCCATTTCAATGCCAGGAACTCCATTTTGTGTGTGGGGTAGTTTCGCTCAAAGGATGACAGACTCCGTCTGACAAAAGCGATAGGTTTCAACCCAGTGCCCTGATCTTGATATAGAACATCTCCAAATACTCTCGTTTGGTGTCTGTATGCAAAACATACGGCAATTGGGGCTTTGCAAAGACCAACACAGCTATTTCAGTCAGCAGGTCCTATAGCAACACTAATGCATCCCATCTTGCTCCAAAAGGCTAAGATAAATTTTACCACATCCTCCTTTCGTCCTCCTCCCTTTCTTCCCCAAGGGAGGATAACCAAACAGAAGCTGATTTAAAAGGTGGCTTACTTTGGAGTAGTCCCTCATGAGCCTTCATTAGTATCAGCAGATCTAAGGAACGAGCATAGAGCACTCACATTCTTGGGCCTTGACCATGTGGTCACTGCCTCTATCTTCAGCAGATCATAAGCTACTCCATCCCATGAGACTATGTGCCCAACATAGTTGGCAGGCATCTTGCAGTACTGGCACTATCAGCAAGCTCCCTGTAGTCCATCACAGGTTCATAGTGAGAGCTATGCAAACTTGATCAGGCATTTGCTGCATGAACGGTTCATTTAAAATAAAACAAGGATGGTGATTTCCCAGGAGGGACAGCATGTGGTCCATTAGCACTGACTGTCTATCATCACCGAAACCAGGTAGGGAGAACAACTACTCAGTCTCCAATAGTCCAAAAGACCGTAAAGGGTGTGATTTCAGCAATTGGTGTTTATCGTGTTCAGGCAGGTGTTCAAGCAGACTCACCATTCTTGCAGCCCATGGAATTGTTGAGTGATGTTACCATGTAGCAGAATTTGGTGTTGTCCATGGATATTTCTCATAGTTCGAACTGGGCCTCAGCTTGTACAGACCAAGCGACGGCAGTTTTGTTCCCTATTCCCCGGCAGTTTCAAAGCCACTGAGTTGGCCAACATATTCAATAACTCTGGAATCGACCTAGACCCTCGGTGTCACCAATATAGGTTTTCGCAAATAAAACGGAGTGAGGCATTTTATGTTTAATGAAACCCATAACAGATTTTAATTGTACCCAAACACAAACATGCACTAAATATTCTGACGTAATGATGTCATCAAACCCGACCAGCCTCTTAAAGCGAAACCCCAACTCTATACCAGTGGTTGTGAACTATGTACATTTCTCCCAGTTATGGTACCCTGTAAAGGTCACAGAAACATGGAAACATTAGAGGGGTTTATACAATATGTCATTGATTATGTTAAACAGTCAGCAGACAGAAGAAGATAAAGATAACTAATCCTGCAGAAGACATTCCAGTGAGTTGTTGGGAAGAGAATTGACTTGCAAGTTTATCTCACAACAAAAGTTTCCAAAGTTAGTAAATACTGTAGATCTCTCATTTTATTGACTTCATTACAAAAAGGATGTTTTCAGAATATCCCAGATAATAAATCAATTCATTTACAGAAATCGGCATCTGGTTAATGAGCAGATGAAGGGGAAATGTGATTTTCACAGTGGTTGAGGAGGGTACCGAGTGAAATGAAGAGATTTAATGGAGTTAATGAGGTTGATTAATACCATCTCAGTGTTGACAGCTGAGATTGAGAACACGTTTTATACTGTGATGCTGACAGAGAAATTTTAAAATAAAGCTCTATACCAGATTCCAAATAGCAAATCTTTTATTTTAGCATATCATGGACTCTGAGGTACAAGGAGATCAGCTTGCTTTTAACCTTAGTAGCAGACAGTTGAGCAAAATCAACCTCCCACTAACAAGACAAAGAGTTAATTTATGCCTCATCTTCTGCAGTTATCTCACCTTTATCTTCTGCAGCCGTATTATCAATGTAAGCAGTAGTATCAGTACAGTTAGTACAATGATCTCAGTTATGTAGATTTGCAGCTTAATTGGAAAATGCAGGATAGTCACAGTGTCAGAAAGCTTTACCAACTGACAACTCTTTTAACCTTTTATTAAAAATTTTCTTCTACACATACAAAGGCAAAGATAATCCACTCCCTGAACCAATTTCTTCCATTCTTTTCAAACCCACTCATTTCAGTATGTGAAAATGATAGTAGTGTAACCACTACTGTCCAGAGTGCATGGGGTCTTCGAATGAGCTGGCTCCTTTCCTGAGGCAGCAAGACGTATCGACAGAGTCTGTGGAGAGGAGGCTGGTTTGGTCGAATTGCTGAGCTGTATCCAAGACCCTCGGCAGTTCCTTGTGATCTCGGACAGAGCAGTTGCAAATAAAGGGGCTGTGGATCAACTGTGGACTGTTTCAGCGGTGGCAAATTGCTGTGGGTCAATGTTGTGTGGGAGGCTGTAGTTGATATTTTAGGATATTGCTGAACCCTCCACCTGACTAAGTGTGGACTTTCTAATTCTCATTTTCAAAGCTCTTTGATCTGATTTTACAACTGGGTTTTGCTGGTCAGGAACAATAACATTACCACCTGTCCTGGGTTGAATGTTACGACTCTTTCCCTAGCTTCTACAGAAATTCAGGATGGGCCTAAAAGGATATTTCACAACATTTTTCACCTCCTGTCGGAACTTCTTCTGAGTGATGGCATAAATAAACATGTTGGTGCAGGAGCTGAATGACTGAAGCATTATTCCCACCTTTTGACCCACGACATACGAAGGTGTCATTACGAAATACTGCATAGAAATCGACTCAACTGCAAGAATGACCACATGTGTCATCCATAACAGGATAAAGCTGGCCGATAAAGTCAAGAGCAAAATAATGGATCTTCTTCGATTCTTCATTTCTTGGTCGTCCTTCTCCTCCCTATTCCGCTGATACCTCAGTCTCCTGCGGGCTACACTGGCCATCAGAATGTGCCTAATAGTGACCACATTGAGCAGCAGGATCAGCAGGAAGGGGACAACTGGGGTTAAAACACGGTGCCCCCAGTCAAAGGCTTTCCACCCACGGGAAAATATGAAATCAAGCGATGCCCAGCAGATATAAGACCTGTACGTGAAATACCACGGGATGTTGGTGAACAAACTCAGCAGACTCACCACTGCAATGACAATAGCTGCACCTTTTTCAGTGCAGTATCTGATCTTCAGCCTCTGGAAGCAAATGGCCACCGTACGGTCCAAGGTGAAGGCTACAGTGAGCCAGAGGGAACTAGCCACAGACACGTAACTCATAGTATTTATGATGTTGCACACAGGAGGTTTGTAATAGAAGTATATCACTTTGGGAATGATGTTAAATATGACGACCAGTAGATCTGCCATGGCCATTGCCAGAAGATAGCAAGTGACACATTTGGAGAGTCCACACCGCCCTCGTGATAGAGTTACAATTGCCACCAAGTTAGCTGTGAATATTGGAGAAGTAAACAATGTAAATTAGTCAAGTGAAGGGGAGAAATGGAGTGATTGCTAATTATTGCAGGTTTAACAGTTGACATGAGATAAATGGGAAGGCCAAATGGGCCAACAGATAAATTGTCCATGAAACACAAGGTGTAATGAGTTTGGAATTGGATGAACTGGTGCAGTAAAATTCCTCAGTACAGACTCAGCAGTGTGGCAATGGGTTTTCCTTATTTTACCTCAGGGATGGGCTGGAAATGGAATCAAAGAGGCAGTGAGGCTCCAGGCAGTCAGCCATTGGAACACCCAACATGGCCAACAATGGAAAGCACTTGGATGGGTTTAGGAGTTGGACATTCAGCTGGTTGAACTCATACTCAGAGGGAACATCCTGTTCACTCACCCCTTCTGAACAACAAGCCTTGACGAGTGAAGCAGTGGAGTTCCCAGTTGTGCCTACCTGAGCTATATCGAGAACATTCTTTGTTCCAGTTTCACATGGGTTTTGTTCACCACTCTTTCCTTCACATTTCTGACTGATTGAAGCCACTTCCTGCTCACACCCTGTAATTGGAAACTTTCAGTGACTTTGATGCAATTTCCAGCTGTCCCTTATCAACACGGTCCATCTCCAGCTCTTCATTTCTTGATCTAACAATCTCCATTCTTTGGGACGTGGTAGTGACAGAGATCCATGAGAGAAACTTTTGTCTAGAAAAGAGAGTGAAGCTAGAGAAACCTGTGAGTTCCAGACTTGGACAAGGGGAACACAAGGGACAGGTTGAGTTGATGGGTTACATTTCAAAGGAACTTCATTGGTATGAAGAGCTATATACACTTCTGGAAAAACATCAGCAGAATTTAGTGACATTTAAGCAATTGGATGAACAATTTTAATTTGCAAATGGAGATACGGACCAATATCAGTAATTTTACATGGAATGCTTCGTACGATCTGACTACATTGGAATTAAGCCAGTAGGATCTGGAAATTAATGAATACGTTGTTGTTCAGGATTCAGAGCCTGACCAACACAAAGCTGAAGGTGCAAAGGATGAAGGACACTGACCCAATAAGACTGAAGCTTAGTAGATGTGGTACAGAGGCAGCAAGTAAAATGGGGAAAGAAACGGGGAATTCCAGTGAAGATTCAGAGCTGGAATAACAGTTAGAAATAAACAAAGCTGAACAAATCCAACACCAAGTTCTATATCAGAGCATTCAAGGAGGCAATGGTTAGAATGACTTACACAGAACTCCAATGACTGCCAGGATCCGGTAGTAATGAGGTCTAAAGCCCATCAAAAGGTAGATTATGCAATCTGTTATCATGTTTGCAGTGAACTATAATACAATTCATCAGGGAAGAGTTTATGTTGGCAGTCTGAGCCTCTATTTATACAGGCAAGTGGCATCCACAGGGATCACAGCATGACGTGGCCATTGTTAGTTACCAGGATCAGAATAAACACATTACAACATTATTACCATGTCTGACACATCAATTAACAGAATCTAGTCAGATACATCTGGTGTATAAGGACTGGGATGGAAACTCAATGTCACAGAACTGGAAACACAAAGGAAACTGTTCAACATATCTATCTGTTGTGGACTTGTAACAGTGACCCACTCACACCTTCTTCTATCCTTTCCCACCTGACAACTCTTCAATGGTTTCTCCCTCCCTATCCCCACACACACTCACACAGAACACTGCCTGCATTCCAGTTTTTGGTGATGAATGATTTTTTTTGTTCTCTGTCAGCATTCTGCACCCCATACTCAGCAGCTCTGATAGACTGATGTAAATTTACGAGCTCAGAAAATGTCCAATATATCAAGAATATTTCAGCAATAAATATTTCCAATTAATGTCACCCAATTTAAATATCTGCTCTATTTTGCTGTGCCCTCAGTAATGGTGACTATAGATCTTGAGTTCCTTCTTTAAGATTGTCTTGCTATCCTTTGTAGCTCCTTTGCTTTGACCAATATCTCCAACATCACTTTACGTGGACCAGTGGTCAAGTTTTGACAGAAAGCACCTGTGAAAAGCCATGTGAGACACATTCATGTTTGAATGATGCAGTATTGATTCTTTTGAATGTCTAAATGACTCATGGTAAGAACATCAATAATTGGAAAAGATTGAATACGTCTTCGGAGAGTTTATTCTTACATATTTTATCTGGAACCAGTTCCTCCTCACATCCCTGTTGAGTTGAGCTGTTTAAGGAATAATTGAACTCAGAAACTGAAGGTCCTGGCAAAAGCAACACTTGTTATTGGTGAGGAGATCTGTGGTTACCAAGTATCACGTAATAACATTTTTGATGATGACATCCATCACTTGGTTGATAGTTTAGAGAAAGAATGCTCAGGCTGTAATTAGCTAGAATGGACATTGGTTCTGTGAATATGACATAACCAGTGCAGTAACTGGGCTGGAACACTTTAGTCTGAGCCTTATCTAATCTGAAGCAGATGCTTCAGTCCAACAGCTGGGCTACTGCCTGCTCTGTAGTCTTTGACATGTCAGGTGATCTCAGCCATTTCTTCAATATCCCATGCAGTGATTGGACCTGTTGTTTGTAACTATGGGAGTGTCTGCAGAAGCTGACATGGATCATTGATTCCATGCTTCTAGATGGAGGTGGTTGTTTCACCTAGTCTTTATTTCGTACTGGGCTTCACACTTGTAGAGGATGGGAAGGTTATTAGAACATCCTCCTACAATCATGTGTTCAATTGGCCACAACCATTGCCCGCCAGATGTAGCAGGAAACATCAGATATTACTTCCCCCAGAAACTCAAGATGTGACCCTTGTCTCTAACCTTCCCACCATTTGGACTGTTCTCTCCGTACCTGGTCTATTCACTTATATCAGTTTCATAACTTAGATGAGGTCCCATCTTATCCTGAACTTGAAACACCAAGAGCCCATTTATCCTAATCTCTCTTGGTACATCAGTCCAAACATTCAGGCTTTCAGGATCCCGTACTTCCTCTTCAATGACAGCAAGAGGATCAGTGCATGTCCTGATGGTTTCCTGTCCTCACTGATGACAGTAACAGGAACAGTGCATGTCCCGACGGTTTCCTGTCCTCACTGATGACAGTAACAGGAACAGTGCATGTCCTGACGGTTAACGTGTCCTCACTGATGACAGTAACAGGAACAATGCCTGTCCTGACAGTTAACGTGTCCTCACTGATGACAGTAACAGGAACAGTGCATGTCCTGACGGTTAACGTGTCCTCACTGATGACAGTAACAGGAACAGTGCATGTCCTGACGGTAAACGTGTCCTCACTGATGACAGTAACAGTAACAGTGCATGTCCTGACAGTTAACGTGTCCTCACTGATGACAGTAACAGGAACAGTGCATATCCTGACGGTTAACGTGTCCTCACTGATGACAGTAACAGGAACAGTGCATGTCCTGACGGTTAACGTGTCCTCACTGATGACAGTAACAGGAACAGTGCATGTCCTGACGGTTAACGTGTCCTCACTGATGACAGTAACAGGAACAGTGCATGTCCTGACGGTTTCCTGTCCTCACTGATGACAGTAACAGGAACAGTGCATGTCCTGACGGTTAACGTGTCCTCACTGATGACAGTTACAGGAACAGTGCATGTCCTGACGGTTAACGTGTCCTCACTGATGACAGTAACAGGAACAGTGCATGTCCTGATGATCACCTGTCCTCACTGATGACAGTAACAGTAACAGTGCATGTCCTGATGGTTAACGTGTCCTCACTGATGACAGTAACAGTGCATGTCCTGACGGTTAACGTGTCCTCACTGATGACAGTAACAGGAACAGTGCATGTCCTGATGGTTAACGTGTCCTCACTGATGACAGTAAAAGGAACAGTGCATGTCCTGACAGTTACCTGTCCTCACTGATGACAGTAACAGGAACAGTGCTTGTCCTGATGGTTAACGTGTCCTCGCTGATGACAGTAACAGGAACACTGCACGTTCTGACGGTTACGTGTCCTCACTGATGACAGTAACAGGAACGGTGCATGTCCTGAAGGTTAACGTGTCCTCACTGTTGACAGTAACGGGAAGAGTGCATATCCTGACGGTTAACGTGTCCTCACTGATGACAGTAACAGGAACAGTGCATGTCCTGACGGTAAACGTGTCCTCACTGATGACAGTAACAGTAACAGTGCATGTCCTGACGGTTAACGTGTCCTCACTGATGACAGTAACAGGAACAGTGCATATCCTGACGGTTAACGTGTCCTCACTGATGACAGTAACAGGAACAGTGCATGTCCTGACGGTAAACGTGTCCTCACTGATGACAGTAACAGTAACAGTGCATGTCCTGACGGTTAACGTGTCCTCACTGATGACAGTAACAGGAACAGTGCATATCCTGACGGTTAACGTGTCCTCACTGATGACAGTAACAGGAACAGTGCATATCCTGACGGTTACCTGTCCTCACTGATGACAGTAAAAGGAACAGTGCATGTCCTGATGGTTAACGTGTCCTCGCTGATGACAGTAACAGGAACAGTGCATGTCCTGATGGTTAACGTGTCCTCGCTGATGACAGTAACAGGAACACTGCAAGTTCTGACGGTTACGTGTCCTCACTGATGACAGTAACAGGAACGGTGCATGTCCTGAAGGTTAACGTGTCCTCACTGTTGACAGTAACGGGAAGAGTGCATATCCTGACGGTTAACGTGTCCTCACTGATGACAGTAACAGGAACAGTGCATGTCCTGACGGTAAACGTGTCCTCACTGATGACAGTAACAGTAACAGTGCATGTCCTGACAGTTAACGTGTCCTCACTGATGACAGTAACAGGAACAGTGCATATCCTGACGGTTAACGTGTCCTCACTGATGACAGTAACAGGAACAGTGCATGTCCTGACGGTAAACGTGTCCTCACTGATGACAGTAACAGTAACAGTGCATGTCCTGACGGTTAACGTGTCCTCACTGATGACAGTAACAGGAACAGTGCATATCCTGACGGTTAACGTGTCCTCACTGATGACAGTAACAGGAACAGTGCATGTCCTGACAGTTACCTGTCCTCACTGATGACAGTAAAAGGAACAGTGCATGTCCTGATGGTTAACGTGTCCTCGCTGATGACAGTAACAGGAACAGTGCATATCCTGACGGTTAACGTGTCCTCACTGTTGACAGTAACGGGAAGAGTGCATATCCTGACGGTTAACGTGTCCTCACTGATGACAGTAACAGGAACAGTGCATGTCCTGATGGTTAACGTGTCCTCACTGTTGACAGTAACGGGAACTGTACATGTCCTGATGGTTAACATGTCCTCGCTGATGACAGTAACAGGAACAGTGCATATCCTGATGGTTAACGTGTCCTCACTGATGACAGTAACAGGAACAGTGCATGTCCTGACGGTTAACGTGTCCTCACTGATGACAGTAACAGGAACAGTGCATGTCCTGATGGTTACTTGTCCTCACTGATGACAGTAACAGGAACAGTGCATGTCCTGATGGTTACCTGTCCTCACTGATGACAGTGACAGGAACAGTGTATGTCCTGACGGTTAACGTGTCCTCACTGTTGACAGTAACAGGAACTGTACATGTCCTGACGGTTAATGTGTCCTGACTGATGACAGTAACAGGAACAGTGCATGTCCTGACGGTTAATGTGTCCTGACTGATGACAGTAACAGGAACAGTGCATGTCCTGACGGTTAACGTGTCCTCACTGATGACAGTAACAGGAACAGTGCATGTCCTGACTGTTTCCTGTCCTCACTGATGACAGTGACAGGAACAGTGCATGTCCTGACAGTTAACGTGTCCTCACTGATCACAGTAACAGGAACAGTGCATGTCCTGATGATTACTTGTCCTCACTGATGAAGCAACAGGAGCAGTGCATGTCCTGATGGTTACCTGTCCTCACTGTTGACAGTAACAGGAACAGTGCATGTCCTGACGGTTAACGTGTCCTCACTGTTGACAGTAACGTGAACAGTGCATGTCCTGACGGTTAACGTGTCCTCACTGTTGACAGTAACAGGAACTGTACATGTCCTGACATTTAACGTGTCCTCACTGATGACAGTAACAGGAACTGTACATGTCCTGACGGTTAACGTGTACTCACTGATGAGAGTAGCAGGAACAGTGCATGTCCTGACAGTTACGTGTCCTCACTGTTGACAGTAACAGGAACAGTGCATGTCCTGACGGTTAATGTGTCCTGACTGATGACAGTAGCAGGAACAGTGCATGTCCTGACGGTTAACGTTTCCTCACTGTTGACAGTAACAGGAACAGTGCATGTCCTGACGGTTAACGTGTCCTCACTGATGACAGTAACAGGAACAGTGCATGTCCTGACGGTTAACGTGTCCTCACTGATGAGAGTAGCAGGAACAGTGCATGTCCTGACGGTTAACGTGTACTCACTGATGAGAGTAGCAGGAACAGTGCATGTCCTGACGGTTAATGTGTCCTGACTGATGACAGTAACAGGAACAGTGCATGTCCTGACGGTTAACGTTTCCTCACTGTTGACAGTAACAGGAACAGTGCATGTCCTGACGGTTAATGTGTCCTGACTGATGACAGTAACAGGAACAGTGCATGTCCTGACGGTTAACGTTTCCTCACTGTTGACAGTAACAGGAACAGTGCATGTCCTGACGGTTAACGTGTCCTCACTGATGACAGTAACAGGAACAGTGCATGTCCTGACGGTTACCTGTCCTCACTGATGGATGCTGCATTTTTGAGGCACTGCTGGTGGGGAGGGCTGTGCCCATCATGGAGCCGTTTGATTCCTTAACCTACCGCAGGCGCTTGTGTTACTGTGCATTACAGCCTCTGTACCAGGTAGTGGTAGGCCCACTCAGAGTTCTCTCCACTCTACCTCTATGGGTGGGACAATAGCAGTGTGGTTAGCACAACGCCTTACAGCACCAGCCGCCTGGGTACAATCCAGAGGCTGCTGTCAGGAGTTTGTACGTTCTCCCCTTGACTGTGTGTGTTTCTTCGGGGTGCTCCGGTTTCCTTCCACAGCCCAAAGACGTACGACTTGGTAAATTAATTGGTCATTGTAACTTGTTCCGTGAATCAGCTCTGATTAGATTGAGGGATTGCTGGGCTGCACAGCTTGAAGGGCTGGAAGGGCTTATACCATGCTGTATCTCAATAAATAAATGAACTGAAGCTGCTCGGTGCTGGCTCAAAGGGCCGAATGGCCTATCCTGCACCTATTGTCTATTGTCTATTGCTCGGACTTTCCACTGCGGACCCCTCAATGGGGACTGGTCTGAGTTCTCCTGACTTCCCCTTCCTGAAGTCCACAATCAATTCCTTCGTCTTGCTGCAGCTGAGTGCAAGGTTGTTGCTATAAAACCACTAAAGCAGCCGACCTATCTCACCCCTGTATGTCTTCTTGTTGCTCTCTGAGATTCTACTATCCATGGTCATCGGTGAATTTATACCGTAGGCGTGCTCAATCACACAGTAATGCTGTACAGAGAATAGGGCAGTGTGTAAAACATGCATCCTTGATGTGATCCTGTGTGATTATCAGTGAGGCGGAGATGTTTTTAACAATCTGCACTGGCTGGATCTTCCTATAATGAACTCGAGGATCCTTTTGTGGAGGGAGTTCCAGATGCCCAGGTTTTGTTGTTTATTGTGTAGAATTGAGAGGAAGATAGTGTTGAATGATGAGCTGTAATCAATAAATAGCTGTTTAATTTTCAGTTCTCTAGGTGCTCCAAAACAGAGTGGGGAGCCAGTGAGAACGCTTATGCTGTAGACCTAGAACCCCCACATACGTGAATCTCTGAGACTGGAGTCTGAGTTCAGGTTCTGTCAACAGCGAGTCCGGAGTTTAGGTTCTCACCCAGAGACCTTGTTCATCAATATTGGCAATTCCTCGGGTGATAGCAAAGATCAAAGCCCAAAGGTTGGTCAAAAGACCGGTAATCTAGGATCGATTGCCGAAGCCTGAGCCTCTGAATCCTTGCTGGGGAAATCAAAGACCAATGTCTGTGAGTCCGAGTTCACTGGTGTTTGGAGGCCAAAGAAGCTCTGTCGTCCTGGGGTGAGAGGCCTGTGTGGGTGTGTGTGTGTGTGAGGGTGTGTGGGTGTGTGTGTGTGTGTGTGAGGGTGTGTGGGTGTGTGTGTGTGTGAGTGTGGGTGTGAGGGTGTGTGGGTGTGTGAGTGTGGGTGTGAGGGTGTGTGGGTGTGTGGGTGTGGGTGTGTGTGGGTGTGGATGTGTGGGTGTATGGGTGTGGGGGTGTGAGGGTCTGTGGGTGTGTGGGTGTGAGTGTGTGGGTGTGTGGGTGTGTGGGTGTGTGGGTGTGTGGGTGTGGGTGTGGGTGTGGGTGTGTGTGGGTGTATGGGTGTGGGGGTGTGAGGGTCTGTGGGTGTGTGGGTGTGAGTGTGTGGGTGTGTGGGTGTGGGTGTGGGTGTGTGGGTGTGTGGGTGTGTGTGGGTGTGGGTGTGTGGGTGTGTGTGTGTGTGTGTGTGAGTGTGGGTGTGAGGGTGTGTGGGTGTGTGGGTGTGTGGGTGTGGGTGTGTGGGTGTGTGGGTGTGTGGGAGTGGGTGTGGGTGTGTGGGTGTGTGTGGGTGTGGGTGTGTGGGTGTGTGGGTGTGGGGGTGTGAGGGTGTGTGGGTGTGTGAGTGTGGGTGTACGGGTGTGTGAGTGTGGGTGTGTGAGTGTGTGGGTGTGGGGGTGTGTGGGGGTCTGGGTGTGTGGGTGTGTGGGTGTATGGGTGTGTGGGGGTGTGGGTGTATGGCTGTGTGTGTGTGTGTGTGTGTGTGGGGGGGGGGGTGTGTGGGTGTGGGGGTGTGTGGGTGTGTGGGTGTGGGGGTGTGTGGGGGTGTGGGTGTGTGGGTGTGTGGGTGTGGGGGTGTGAGGGTGTGTGGGTGTGTGGGTGTGGGTGTGTGAGTGTGGGGGTGTGTCGGGTTGTGGGTGTGTGGGTGTGTGGGTGTATGGGGGTGAGGGTGTGTGGGTGTGTGGGTGTGTGTGTGTGAGGGTGTGTGGGTGTGTGAGTGTGGGTGTGTGGGTGTGTGTGG
>NC_086104.1:91493254-91495754 GCF_963921235.1 Mobula hypostoma | reverse complement strand
GGGTGTGTGGGTGTATGGGTGTGTGGGGGTGTGGGTGTATGGCTGTGTGTGTGTGTGTGTGTGTGTGTGTGTGTGGGTGTGTGGGTGTGGGGGTGTGTGGGGGTGTGGGTGTGAGGGTGTGGGTGTGAGGGTGTGCGGGTGTGTGGGTGAGGGGCTGTGAGGGTGTGTGGGTGTGTGGGTGTGGGTGTGTGAGTGTGGGGGTGTGTCGGGTTGTGGGTGTGTGGGTGTGTGGGTGTGTGGGTGTGTGGGTGTATGGGGGTGAGGGTGTGTGGGTGTGTGGGTGTGTGTGTGTGAGGGTGTGTGGGTGTGTGAGTGTGGGTGTGAGGGTGTGTGGGTGTGTGTGTGTGTGTGTGTGGGGGTGTGGGTGTGTGTGGGTGTGGGTGTGTGGGTGTATGGGTGTGGGGGTGTGAGGGTCTGTGGGTGTGTGGGTGTGAGTGTGTGGGTGTGTGGGTGTGGGTGTGTGGGTGTGTGGGTGTGTGAGTGTGGGTGTGAGGGTGTGTGGGTGTGTGGGTGTGTGGGTGTGTCGGTGTGGGTGTGTGGGTGTGTGGGTGTGTGTGTGTGGGTGTATGGGTGTGGGGGTGTGGGGGTGTGTGGGTGTGGGTGTGAGGGTGTGTGGGTGTGGGTGTGTGGGTGAGGGGGTGTGAGGGGGTGTGGGTGTGTGAGTGTGGGGGTGTGTAGGGTTGTGGGTGTGTGGGTGTGTGGGTGTATGGGGTTGTGGGTGTGTGGGTGTGTGGGTGTATGGGGGTGAGGGTGTGTGGGTGTGTGGGTGTGGGTGTGAGGGTGTGTGGGTGTGACGGTGTTTGGGTGTGTGGATGTGTGGGTGTGTGTGTGTGGATGTGTGGGTGCGGGTGTGTGGGTGGGTGGTTGTGTGGGTGTGGGTGTGTGGGTGTGGGTGTGTGAGTGTGTGGGTGTGAGGGTGTGTGGGTGTGTGTGTGTGGGTGTGTGGGTGAGGGGGTGTGAGGGTGTGGGTGTGGGTGTGTGGGTGTGGGGGTGTGAGGGTGTGTGGGTGTGTGGGTGTGAGGGTGTGTGGGGGTGAGGGTGTGTGGGTGTGTGGGTGTGTGGGTGTGTGGGTGTGTGGGTGTGTGTGGGTGTATGGGTGTGTGGGTGTGGGGGTGTGTGGGGGTCTGGGTGTGTGGGTGTGTGGGTGTATGGGTGTGTGGGGGTGTGGGTGTATGGCTGTGTCTGTTTGTGTGTGTGTGTGTGTGTGCGTGTGGGTGTGTGGGTGTGGGGGTGTGTGGGGGTGTGGGTGTGAGGGTGTGGGTGTGAGGGTGTGTGGGTGTGGGTGTGTGGGTGAGGGGCTGTGAGGGTGTGTGGGTGTGTGGGTGTGGGTGTGTGAGTGTGGGGGTGTGTCGGGTTGTGGGTGTGTGGGTGTGTGGGTGTGTGGGTGTGTGGGTGTATGGGGGTGAGGGTGTGTGGGTGTGTGGGTGTGTGTGTGTGAGGGTGTGTGGGTGTGTGAGTGTGGTTGTGAGGGTGTGTGGGTGTGTGGGTGTGTGGGTGTGGGTGTGTGTGGGTGTGGGGGTGTGGGGTGTATGGGTGTGGGGGTGTGAGGGTCTGTGGGTGTGTGGGTGTGAGTGTGTGGGTGTGTGGGTGTGGGTGTGTGGGTGTGTGGGTGTGTGAGTGTGGGTGTGAGGGTGTGTGGGTGTGTGGGTGTGTGGGTGTGTGGGTGTGGGTGTGTGGGTGTGTGGGGGTGTGTGGGTGTATGGGTGTGGGGGTGTGGGGGTGTGTGGGTGTGGGGGTGTGTGGGGGTGTGGGTGTGAGTGTGTGTGGGTGTGGGTATGTGGGTGAGGGGGTGTGAGGGGGTGTGGGTGTGTGAGTGTGGGGGTGTGTAGGGTTGTAGGTGTGTGGGTGTGTGGGTGTATGGGGTTGTGGGTGTGTGGGTGTGTGGGTGTATGGGGGTGAGGGTGTGTGGGTGTGTGGGTGTGGGTGTGAGGGTGTGTGGGTGTGACGGTGTTTGGGTGTGTGGATGTGTTGGTGTGTGTGTGTGGATGTGTGGGTGCAGGTGTGTGGGTGGGTGGTTGTGTGGGTGTGGGTGTGTGGGTGTGGGTGTGTGAGTGTGTGGGTGTGAGGGTGTGTGGGTGTGTGTGTGTGGGTGTGTGGGTGAGGGGGTGTGAGGGTGTGGGTGTGGGTGTGTGGGTGTGGGGGTGTGAGGGTGTGTGGGTGTGTGGGTGTGAGGGTGTGTGGGGTGAGGGTGTGTGGGTGTGTGGGTGTGTGGGTGTGTGGGTGTGTGTGGGTGTATGGGTGTGGGGGTGTGGGGGTGTGTGGGTGTGTGCGGGTGTGTGGGTGTATAGGTGTGGGGGTGTAGGGGTGTGTGGGTGTGGGGTTGTGTGGGTGTGTGGGTGTGTGGGTGTATGGGTGTGGGGGTGTGTGGGTATGTGGGTGTGGGTGTATGGGTGTGCGGTGGTGTGGGGGTGTGTGGGTGAGGGTGTGAGGGTGTGTGGGTGTGTGGGTGTGAGGGTGTGTGGGTGTGTGGGTGTGTGGGTGTGTGGGTGTGGGTGTGCGT